>NC_055698.1:33973495-34100995 GCF_017639745.1 Melanotaenia boesemani | reverse complement strand
TTTGCTTCTAAATTAATACCTTGGAATTGGAATTAGTCTCAAGTGGTTGGTCTCCATCAACAGACTCGGGGGAATCAGGGTGATTCCAACACTTTGCATATAACCAATGATCCCTGAGGAAGGGAAACGAGGTACAACACTTAAGTATGTGGATTGTGCCTTCGCGAGACCAACCTGAAGACGTTTTTTTCCAACACTCCCTCCAAGACCAATGAGACTGCTGCAGTTCAGGGAGGCCCCACCCTCCTGGGTATAAAGCCACTGCACAGCCTCATCTTTTCAATGTACACTGCAGTTTACCGAGCAATTGCGGTGAGGGGCTGACTTGTGTTGTACCTCGTTTCCCTTTCTCAGGAAACATTGGTTAAATGCATAGCCCTCACTTCCCTTTTGGTTGGTACACTCAATGCAGCACATAAGTATGGTGACATAACAACACACCCCAAGACGCCCATGCAGGTAAACTGAGATACACGATAATGATGACACCGTGACATTCACATCTTGCTGAAAGGACTGCTTGGGTGACGTCATTAGCAGTCATGTCGAAGCAGTAAAACTTGACAAACGTATTTGAGGAAGTCCAGGTAGCAGCAGAGCAAATGCCGGGTTAGGACACAATGTCAGCTTTGAGCCATCTGGAGGTACATGAGTGATGACCTGAAAGTGCATGGACGTCTCCAACACACTTCGCCGAGCACAGAGATATGCTGAAAATCACTGTCTTATATGACAGTTTATCAATACTGACTGACTCGAGTGGTTCAAATGGTGAATCAAATAATGCTTCATCAGATCCCACTGAGGAACCGCTGTTCTTTGAGGCGGTTTCGAGGCAAGACACCCTTCATGAATCTTGTCACCTAGTGGTGGGAATTGGAAAAATTTCCTCCCCAGAACACATGATAATCCGAAATGGCTTACAAATAAACCTTACTGGAAAAAGAACATCTTTTTTTCCAGCAGCTCTTGCAGGAAAGTTAGGATGTCAGCTATGGAGATCAGGGATGGGACCACGTCATTCCCCTGACACCATGTTCTGAAAATATGCCACTTGTGTGCATATAAGCTCTGTGTAGATGCTGCTCTAACTCTGAATAATGTCAATAACATTAGCTGGCATTCCACTAACTTTTCCCTCTCAGCGGCCAAGCTGACAGGTTCTAGATTTCAGGACATGGGTACCAAATCTGGCCCTTTGCCTGAGTCAGGAGGTTCCTGTGCACCGGGAGGCGTCTAGACTCTCTGTCCAGCAGGGATATAAGCTCTGGAAACCACATTTTCTGGGGCCAAGAAGCCCCAGGTGAAGTGCAGTAAGATTGAGAAATTGAGGCTGCACAGTAGTTTTATACCCCAGGAGGGCGGGGCCTCTATAAACTGCAGCAGTCTCATTGGCCTTGACAGGCGTGTTGAAAAAAGATTGGTCTTGCAAGGACACAATCCCCATCCTTTCTAAATTCTTTAATCTCTCAAACTGATATCGAAAAGTAATCATTGCTGAATGAAACAACCAGTCAGCTATAAGTCTCTGACACTGTGACATCAAACAGGTTTGCCATCCACTACTCCGATTACCAATTAACAGACACACCTGTAGCAGGTGAAACCAGTGTGTTTCCATGGTAACATGTCAGAGTGCAGATCATTAAAATGACATTGATCAGAGCTCACAGAGGAAGCCTGTAAACCCGAAACTGAACTTTAGGTATTGAAGCAGCAGACTGGATGTTTTCTGAAAGGATGAGGGCTGCCAGGACGTTCATCCAGGGGGAAGTGATCTTCTGAGTCACTTTGATTTAAAGATCCAATGTTAAGTTTCATTCCCATTTTCCAGGAAGGTTTACACACAGAATTCTGACATCCAAGAATATATTAACAATCCAGATTATTCAGATGGATGCTTGGATGATTGATGGATGGATGGATTCTATTCTATTCTATTCTATTCTATTCTATTCTATTCTATTCTACAGTCATTTAGCAGACGCTTTTATCCAAAGCGACTTACATTTGAGAGTAAGAACAACACAAGCATGAATTCAAACAACATGGACGTCATAATTAAGTTGTAGTCAGACTGCTGGAGTCCAGGTGGACCAGGTGCTGTCATGTAGTTCTAGAGGCAGTGCTTATAATTTTTTTTTTTTTTAAGTCATTTTGTTTAAATACACAATCATGATTTCATCAAACAACATCATCTTGGGTATAAGTCCAGCAGCTTATTCAGTACCTGGTTGAACCAAAGATCTGGACAAATCTTTCTAACTCATTCTGAGTAGAAGAGTTAAACTAAGTGTGGAAATGCTCCTTAAACAACTGAGTCTTTAGCTTGCTTTTAAAAGTGGATAAGGACTCTGCGGCTTGGACGGAGTTTGGTAGATGGTTCCACCACCGGGGAACAACAGAGGAGAAGAGTCTAGCTACTGATGTGGCTCCACCTTGTGGTGGGAGCACTAGGCGTCTTTCACTGGCAGAGCGTAACTGTGGAGAGGGAGTGTAGCTCTGGATTAAGGAGTGGAGGTAGACCGGAGCCGTTTGGGTTATTGTTTTGTAAGCCAGAAGCAGAGCTTTGAATCTGATGCGCTGCAACTGGAAGCCAGTGGAGAGCGATTAGCAGCGGAGTGACATGAGCTCTTTTGGGCTGGTTGAAGACCAGACGTGCTGCTGCGTTCTGGATCATCTGCAGAGGTTTAACTGAGCATGCAGGCAGGCCAGCCAGTAAGGAGTTGCAGTAGTCAATGCGTGAAATGACCAGAGCCTGGACCAGGAGCTGGGCCGTGTGTTCAGTCAGGTATGGTCTGATCCTCCTGATGTTGTAGAGAGCAAATCGGCGAAATCGAGCAAGCGAGAAAACATGGTCCTTTAAGGTCAGCTGGTTGTCTACCATGACACCAAGATTCCTGGTAGAAGACGTAGGCACAAGCGTGATGGAGTCAAGCTGCACGCTTATCTGTGGCGGTAAGGAAGGATTGGCTGGAAAGACAATAAGCTCAGTCTTGGACAGATTTATCTGAAGGTGGCGATCCTTCATCCATGCGGGGATATCAGCAACATGCTGATATTCACATTGAGACGTTGTGTCGTCAGGTGGGAAAGAAAGGAAAAGCTGAGTGTCATCTGCATAGCAGTGGTAGGAGAAACCATGAGAGCTAATGATGCACCGAGTGAGGAGGTGTATAGTGAAAAGAGAAGAGGGCCAACCGAGCCCTGAGGCACCCCTGTTTTCCGGTCATGTGATCTGGACACGCCCCCTCACCATGATACTTTGAAGGATCTTCCTGTGAGGTAGGACATAAACCACGAGAGGACAGATCCTGAGATGCCAAGCTCCGAGAGTGTGGAGAACAGTATATGATGGTTGACCGTGTCAAAGGTAGCTGACAGGTCCAGCAGTATAAGGACTGAGGATTGACCAGCGGATCTGGCAACCCGTAGGGAATCAGTAACTGACAGGAGAGCAGTTTCAGTAGAGCGACCTTGCCTATAGCCAGACTGATATGGATCTAACAGGTTGTTGTCTTGGAGGAACTGTGAGACCTGACTGAAGACTGAAGCTCTAGTAGTTTAGACATGAATGGAAGCAGTGAGACCTGCCGGTAGTTTCCAACCTGGGCTGGGTTGAGTGTGGGTTTCTTCAGCAGCGGGGAACCCGAGCTTGCTTGAAGGCAGAAGGAAAGACACCGGATTTAAGAGAGGAGGTGATAATATGAGTTACTGCAGGTTTGATTGTAGGTAAAATGCTCTGCAGGATGTCAGAGGGAACAGGATCAAGAGGACAGGTCGTGGGTTTTGAGCTGACTAGAAGTTTAGAGACTTGGTCCTCATGTAGAGAGCGGAAGGAGCAGAGTGAGGCACCAGTAGCTGGTTTGGTAAGGCTGAGTTGGTCAGGCTCAGTGAATTGGTTACTGATGGTAGCGACCTTTTCAGTGAAGTAGGAAGCAAACATTTCTGCAGTCAGCACAGTGGGAGGCTGAGCAGGTGGTGGAGATAGAAGAGAGTTAAACACCATGAACATGTCGTGTGTTGGGAGCATTGTGGATCTTGTTCTGATCAAAGGCTATCTTGGCTGCCTTTAGGCTGGATGTGAAAGTTTCAAGTTTTTGCTGGTACTCAGACAAGTCAGTGTGCTCTTTTGATTTGCTCCACTTTCTTTCTGCAGCCCTGAGTCCGGCTCTGTGCTCCCTTAGAACCTCTGTGAGCCATGGACTGGGAGGGTTTTGTCTGGTTGGTTTTGACACCAGAGGACAGAGTTTGTCCAGAGAGGAGGCGAGAGAGGAGCAGAGTGTTTCTGTAGCCTCATTAACAGACAGTAAGGAGAAGTCTGAGTGTGAAGGGAGGGTGGAGTAAACCTCATCAGACAGCTGTGTAGGTCTGAGGGATCTCAAGTTTCTGTGGTAGGATGCCATTTTTGGAGCCGCTTGAGTGACATGAGGAAGGAAGACAGAGAATTTAACCAGGAAGTGGTCTGAGAGGTGCAGCGGGGTGACAGACAGGTCGGCTGTGGAGCAGTTTCTGGTCAGCACCAAGTCAAGAGTATTACCAGCTTTGTGTGTTGGAGGAGTCTGAACCAGTTTGAGATTGAAAGAGTAGATGAGAGCCAGAAAGTCAGTCTCTGTGGTTTGCCAATGTGAATGTTCATGTCTCCCATGACAATTAGTGGTATGCCGTCATCAGGAATGTCAGAGAGAATCATGTCCATTTCAGAGACAAACTCATCTATACTGCCACCCGGAGGCGGTAAATGACCAGAATGTTACAGTGATGGGTGTAGAGACCTTTACTGGTGATACTCAGGTGATGAGCAGGTAGCCATAGGACAGAGAGGTAAAGTTCCACTTTTTAGAAATAAGAAAGCCCGTTCCACCTCCTCATCCAGCTGAGCGAGGTGTTTGGGTAAATTCTGCATTGACAGAAAGGGCAGCTGGTGTAGCTGTGTTTTCTGGACGGATCCAGGTCTCAGTCAGGGCTAGGACCTGAATGTCTGAGAGATTTACCAATGAACTCATAAATTCTGTTTTGTTCACTGCAGACTGACAGTTCCAGAGACCGAAGGTAACAGACGATGTGGCAGACGTGCATGCCATTAGAAAGGACAGGTTTTGTGGATTGTGGTGTCTATGGGTGACACGTCTTGGTCTGGACCATGTCTGACAGGGATGGATGGATGGATGCACGAGGTGGATGGTGATGTGATCGGCTGTGGGTAAAACGAACCTCCTCCAGACCAGCAGTCCCAGGCCCATGGACAGCAGCGTGATGAGGACGGCCACGGACACAACCACAATGATCATCACCGGACTCTGCTCGCTGGACGCCAGTGCCACTGCAACACAACACACAACTCAGATCCAGGGTCATTCAGCATGAGACGAAATAATTACAGGGATGGTGGTTGAGTATGAACCCACATCATGCTGAGAAGTGGACCAGCTGGAAGCTTTACTTCCATCCAGCTTCTCCTCTTCATCAATCAGCTCTGAT
Organism: Melanotaenia boesemani; assembly: GCF_017639745.1. Taxonomy (NCBI): domain Eukaryota; kingdom Metazoa; phylum Chordata; class Actinopteri; order Atheriniformes; family Melanotaeniidae; genus Melanotaenia; species Melanotaenia boesemani. The sequence goes on along the minus strand of NC_055698.1, from coordinate 34,095,514 downwards.
CCAGAAAAACTGAAGCTGTTTCATACAGCTGTTTTCATGACAGCTGTGAGTTTCATTATGAAATTATAGCAGATAATCAGGAACATACTTCTACTGAAGTAACATGAAATGGGATTACTCATTCCTAGTACTAATTTACTCACTCCCAGGATTACTTTACTCATTGCTAGTACTACTATACACAATCCTAGGACTAATTTACTCATTCCTAGTACTACGTTACTCATTCCTAGGATTACTTTACTCATTCCTAGTACTATTTTACTCATTCCTAGGACTACTTTACTCTTTCCTAGCACTAGTTTACTCATTCCTAGTACTATTTTACTCATGCATAGTACTATTTTGCTCATTCCTAGTACTACTTTACTCATTCCTAGGACTATTTCACTCATTTCTAAGAGTATTTTACTCATTCCTAGGACTACTTTACTCATTCCTAGGACTACTTTACTCATTGCTAGGATTATTTTACTCATTGCCTGGACTACTTTACTCATTTCCAGGACTACTTTACTCAGTCCTAGTACTACGTTACTCATTCCTAGGATTACTTTACTCATTCCTAGTACTACTTTATTCAATCTTAGGATTACTTATCTCATTCCCTGGACTACTTTACTCATTCCTAGTACTACTTTACTCATTCCTGTGATTACTTTATTCATTCCTAGGACTACGTTACTCATTCCTAGGAATATATTACTCATTCCTAGGATTATTTTAATCATTCCTAGGACTACTTTACTCATTCCTTGTACTACTCTACTCATTCCTAGTATTACTTTACTAATCCATAGTACTACTTTATTCAATCTTAGGATTACTTTACTCACTCCCACGACTACTTTACTCATTCCGAGTACTACTTTACTCATTCCTAGGATTACTTTACTCATTCCAATGACAACTTTACTCATTCTTAGGATTACTTTAATTATTCCTAGAATTACTTCACTGATTCCTAGGACTACTTTACTAATTCCTAGGACTACTATACTTATTCCTAGGATTACTTTACTCATTCCTAGGTCTACTTTACTCATTGCTAGGACTACTTTACCCATTGCCAGGATTATTTTACTCATTCCAATGACTATATTAATCATTCCTATTCTATTCTATTCTATTCTATTCTACAGTCATTTATCAGACGCTTTTATCCAAAGCGACTTACATTTGAGAGGAAGAACAACACAAGCATGAATTCAAACAAGATGGGACGTCATAATTAAGTAATAGTCAGACCGCTTTTGAGTCCAGTTGGACCCAGGTGCTGTCATGTAGTGCTAGTGCAGTGCATATAATTTATTTTTTTTTTTTTAGTCATTTTATTTAAATACAAGATCACGATTTCATCACATAATATCAACTTGGGCATGAGTGCATGATTTCATCACATAATATCATCTTGGGCATAAGTGCACACAGCTTCTTCAGTACTTGGTTGAGCCAAAAAGCTGGACAAATCTTTCTAACTCATTTAGTTAATCTAAATGTGGAAATGCTCCTTAAACAACTGAGTCTTTAGCTTGGTCTTAAAAGTGGATAAGGACTCTGCGGATCTGACAGAGTTTGGTAGATGGTTCCACCACCGGGAAACAACAGAGGAGAAGAGTCTAGCTACTGATGTGGCGCCACGTTGTGGTGGGAGCACTAGGCGTCTTTCACTGGTAGAGCATAACTGTCGAGGACTACTTTACCCATTCCTAGGATTATATACCCATTCCTAGGTCTATTTTCAGTTTTCCAAGGATTACTTTACTCATTCCAAGGACTACTTCATTAAATCCTAGGATAACTTTACCCATTCCCACGATTACTTTACAAATTCCTAGTTCTATTTAACTCATTCCTATGATTACTTCACTCATTCCTAGTACTATTTTGCTCATTCCTAGTACTATTTTACTCATTCCTAGGACTACTATACTTATTCCTACAATTAGTTTACTCATCCCTAGTACTATTTCACTCATTTCTAAGAGCATTTTAGTCATTCCTAGGACTACTTTACTCGTTCCTAGGATTACTTTACTCATTCCTAGTACTACATTATTCATTCCTAGGATTACTTTACTTATTCCTAGGATTAATTTACTCATTCCTAGGATTAATTTACTCTTTCCTAGCACTAGTTTACTCATTCCTAGTACTATTTTACTCATGCATAGTACTATTTTGCTCATTCCTAGTACTATTTTACTCATTCCTAGGACTACTATACGTATTCCTACAATTAGTTTACTCATCCCTAGTACTATTTCACTCATTTCTAAGAGTATTTTACTCATTCCTAGGACTACTTTACTCGTTCCTAGGATTCCCTTACTCATTCCTAGTACTACATTATTCATTGCCAGGATTAATTTACTCATTACTAGGATCAATTTACTCATTCCTAGGATTACTTTTCTCATTCCTAGGACTACTTTACTCATTCCTAGGATTAATTTACTCATTCCTATGATTACTTTTCTCATTCCTAGGACTACTTTACTCATTCCTAGGATTACTTTACTCATTCCTAGGATTAATTTACTCATTCCTAGGATTACTTTACTCATTCCTAGGATTATTTTCCTCATTCCTAGTACTATTTCACTCATGCATAGTACTATTTTGCTCATTCCTAGTACTATTTTACTAATTTCTAAGAGTATTTTACTCATTCCTAGGACTACTTTACTCATTCCTAGGATTACTTTTCTCATTCCTAGGACTACTTTACTCATTCCTAGGATTACTTTACTCATTCCTAGGATTAATTTACTCATTCCTAGGATTACTTTTCTCAATTCCTAGGACTACTTTACTCATTCCTAGGACTACTTTACTCTTTCCTAGCACTAGTTTACTCATTCCTAGTACTATTTTACTCATGCATAGTACTATTTTGCTCATTCCTAGTACTATTTCACTCATGCATAGTACTATTTTGCTCATTCCTAGTACTATTTTACTAATTTCTAAGAGTATTTTACTCATTCCTAGGACTACTTTACTCATTCCTAGGATTACTTTTCTCATTCCTAGGACTACTTTACTCATTCCTAGGATTACTTTACTCATTCCTAGGATTAATTTACTCATTCCTAGGATTACTTTTCTCAATTCCTAGGACTACTTTACTCATTCCTAGGACTACTTTACTCTTTCCTAGCACTAGTTTACTCATTCCTAGTACTATTTTACTCATGCATAGTACTATTTTGCTCATTCCTAGTACTATTTTACTCATTCCTAGGACTACTATACTTATTCCTACAATTAGTTTACTCATCCCTAGTACTATTTCACTCATTTCTAAGAGTATTTTACTCATTCCTAGGACTACTTTACTCGTTCCTAGGATTCCTTTACTCATTCCTAGTACTACATTATTCATTGCTAGGATTACTTTACTCATTCCTAGGATTAATTTACTCATTCCTAGGATTACTTTTCTCATTCCTAGGACTACTTTACTCATTCCTAGGATTACTTTACTCATTCCTAGGATTAATTTACTCATTCCTAGGATTACTTTACTCATTCCTAGTACTACATTATTCATTGCTAGGATTACTTTACTCATTCCTAGGATTAATTTACTCATTCCTAGGATTACTTTTCTCATTCCTAGGACTACTTTACTCATTCCTAGGATTAATTTACACATTCCTAGGATTGCTTTACTCATTCCTAGTACTACATTATTCATTGCTAGGATTACTTTACTCATTCCTAGGATTAATTTACTTATTCCTAGGATTACTTTTCTCATTCCTAGGACTACTTTACTCTTTCCTAGCACTAGTTTACTCATTCCTTGTACTATTTTACTCATGCATAGTACCATTTTGCTCATTCCTAGTACTATTTTACTCATTCCTATGACTACTATACTTATTCCTACAATTAGTTTACTCATCCCTAGTACTATTTTACTCATTTCTAAGAGTATTTTACTCATTCCTAGGACTACTTTACTCGTTCCTAGGATTCCTTTACTCATTCCTAGTACTACATTATTCATTGCTAGGATTACTTTACTCATTCCTAGGATTAATTTACTCATTCCTATGATTACTTTTCTCATTCCTAGGACTACTTTACTCATTCCTAGGATTACTTTACTCATTCCTAGGATTAATTTACTCATTCCTAGGATTACTTTACTCATTCCTAGGATTAATTTACTCATTCCTAGGATTACTTTACTCATTCCTAGTACTACATTATTCATTGCTAGGATTACTTTACTCATTCCTAGGATTACTTTTCTCATTCCTAGGACTACTTTACTCATTCCTAGGATTACTTTACTCATTCCTAGTACTACATTATTCATTCGTAGGATTACTTTACTCATTCCTAGGATTAATTTACTCATTCCTAGGACTACTTTTCTCATTCCTAGGACTACTTTACTCATTCCTAGGACTACTTTACTCTTTCCTAGCACTAGTTTACTTATTCCTAGTACTATTTTACTCATTCCTAGGACTACTATACTTATTCCTACAATTAGTTTACTCATCCCTAGTACTATTTCACTCATTTCTAAGAGTATTTTACTCATTCCTAGGACAACTTTACTCGTTCCTAGGATTACTTTACTCATTCCTAGTACTACATTATTCATTCCTAGGATTACTTTACTCATTCCTAGGATTAATTTACTCATTCCTAGGATTACGTTACTCATTCCTAGGATTACGTTACTCATTCCTAGGATTACTTTTCTCATTCCTAGGACTGCTTTACTCATTCCTAGGATTACTTTACTCACTCCCGATATTACTTTACTCATTCCTAGGATTATTTAACACAGTCCTATGATTTTTTTTTACTCACTCCTAGTACTATTCCACTCATTTCTAAGAGTATTTTACTCTTTCCTAGGACTACTTTACACATTCCTAGGATTACTTTACTCATTCCTAGTACTACATTATTCATTCCTAGGATTACTTTACTCATTTCTAGGATTAATTTACTCATTCCTATGATTAATTTACTCATTCCTAGGATTACTTTTCTCTTTCCTTGGACTACTTTACTCATTCCTAGGATTACTTTACTCATTCCTAGTACTACATTATTCATTCCTAGGATTACGTTACTCATTCCTAGGATTTTTTTACTCATTCCTAGTACTATTTTACTCATTCCTAGGACTACTGTACTCATTCCTAGTACCTAGTAGTAGTACCTAGTACCATTTCAATCATTACTAGGATGACTTAATTTATTCCTAGGACCTTTATTAATTCCAAGGACTACTTTACGTATTCCTAGGAATACTTTATTCATTCCTAGGACTACTTTACTCATTCCCAGGATTACCTTAGTCATTCCTAGGATTATTTAACCCATTCCTACATTTACTTTAGTTATTCCTAGTACTACTATACACAATCCTAGGACTAATTTACTCATTCCTAGTATTACTTTACTCATTCCTGGAACTACTTCACCCATTCCTAGGATTACTTTACTCATTCCTACTACTACTTTACTCATTCCCAGGACTACTACACTCATTCCTAGGACTACTCTACTCATTCCTATGATCACTTTACTTATTCCTAGGACTACTCTACTCATTTCCAGGAATACTTTACTCATTCCTAGGATTACTTCACTCATTCCTACTACTACTTTACTCATTCCTTGGACGACCTAATTCATGCCTAGGACTACTTTATTCACTCCTAGGACTACTTTACCCATTCCTAGGATTATATACCCATTCCTAGGTCTATTTTAATTTTTCCCTAAATTACTTTACTCATGCCAAGGACTACTTCATTAATTCATGGGATTACTTCACTCATTCCAAGGTCTACTTCAGTCATTCCTAGGATTACTCAACCCATTCCCACGATTATTTTTCTCATTCTTAGTACTATTGTACTCATTCCTATTACTACTTAACTCATTTCTAGGATTACTTTACTCCTTCCTAGGGTTACTTTACTCATTCCCAGAATTACTTTACTCATTCCTAGGAATATTTAACACATTCCTAGGATTACTTTACTCATTCCTAGAACTATTTTACTCATTCCTGTTTCACTATGTCTCTAACAGATAAATAGACAGATAGATTGATGAAAGACTGGTTGCCACGACTTGCATTATGGAGGAGGAGGAGGAGGAAGAGGAGGATTAAGACGAGTTTTAAAACCGATACTTACACTCGCCAAGTGTCTGCAGCTCCAGAGGAGGACTGTAGGCTCCGTAGTCTATGGGTGGCGGAGTGGAGGAGGATGATGATAAAGATAAGGATGATGAGGTAAAGGAGGAAGAAACGGAGGAAGAAGAAGATGTAGAGGATGAAAGTGCCGAGGAAGACAAGGATGAAGAGGAGGTCAACGTTAATAAGGGACGGATCTGGAAGATGTAGGTGGTTCCAGGTTTCAGATTGTTGATGCTGATTCGAGTGGCTGAAGTCTTCACCGTGGAATAACTCTGGTCCCTCTGTTCCTGCAGAGATATGGAGACACACAGACAACCTGAAACACAGAGACAGCCTGAGACACAAAGACACAGAAACAGCCTGAGACACAGAAAGAACCTGAGACACAGAGACAACCTGAGACATAGAAAATACCTGAGACACTAAGAAAGCCTGACACACAGAGAAAACATGAGACACAGAGACAGCCTTAGATACAGAGACCAACTGAGACACAGAGAAAACTTTAAACACAGAGACAGCCTGAGACACAGAGACAACCTTAGATACAGAGACAATCTGAGACACTGAGACAGCCTGAGACACAGAGACAATGTGAGACACGGAGACAGCCTAAGACACAGAAACAACTTGAGACACAGTGACAGCCTGAGACCCAGACACAATCTGAGAGACAGAGACAGCCTGAAGCAAAAAGACAATCTGATACACTGAGACAGCATGAGACACAGTAACAGCGTGAGAAACAGAGACAACCTGAGACACAGAGACAACCTGAGACATAGAAAATACCTGAGACACTAAGAAAGCCTGACACACAGAGAAAACATGAGACACAGAGACAGCCTTAGATACAGAGACCACCTGAGCCACAGAGACAGCCTTAGATACAGAGACCACCTGAGACACAGAGACAGCCTGAGACACAGAGAAAACTTTACACACAGAGACAGCCTGAGACACAGAGACAACCTTAGATACAGAGACCACCTGAGACACAGAGACAGCCTGAGAGACAGAGACAACCTGAGACACAGAGACAACCTGAGACATAGAAAATACCTGAGACACTAAGAAAGCCTGACACACAGAGAAAACATGAGACACAGAGACAGCCTTAGATACAGAGACCACCTGAGACACAGAGACAGCCTGAGAGACAAAGACAATCTAAGACACAGTGACAGCCTGAGACACAGAGACAGCCTTATACACAGAGACAATCTGAGACACAGAGACAGCCTGAGACACAGAGACAACTTGAGACACAGTGACAGCCTGAGACCCAGACACAATCTGAGACACAGAGACAGCCTGAGACATAGAAAATACCTGAGACACTAAGAAAGCCTGACACACAGAGAAAACATGAGACACAGAGACAGCCTTAGATACAGAGACCACCTGAGACACAGAGACAGCCTTAGATACAGAGACCACCTGAGACACAGAGACAGCCTGAGACACAGAAAACTTTAAACACAGAGACAGCCTGAGACACAGAGACAACTTGAGACACAGTGACAGCCTGAGACCCAGAAAAAATCTGAGAGACAGAGACAGCCTGAGACACAGAGAGAGCCTGAAGCAGAGAGACAATCTGAGACACAGAGAGACAGAGACAGCCCGAGACACAAAGACAGTCTGAGACAAAGAGACAACCTGTGACACAGAGAAAACGTGAGACACTGAGAAAGCCTGAGACAAAGAGACAGCCTGGAACACTGAGACAGAAACAACCTGAGACATAAAAAATACCTGAGACACTAAGACAGCCTGACACACAGAGAAAACATGAGACACAGAGACAGCCTGACACACAGAGAAAACATCAGACACAGAGACAGCCTTAGGTACAGAGACCACCTGAGACACAGAGACAACATAACACACAATGACAGCCTGAGACCCAGAGACAACTTGAGACACAGTGAAAGCCTGAGACACAGAGACAATCTTAGACAAAGACACAGCCTGAGACAATCTGAGACAAACAGACAGCCTGAGACACAGCGAAACCTTAGACACAGAGACAGCCTGAGACACAGAGAGACAGAGACAGCCTGAGACACAGAGAGACAGAGACAGCCTGAGACACAGCGACAGCACGAGAAACAGAGACAACCTGAGACATAGAAAATACCTGAGACACTAAGACAGCCTGACACAGACAGAAAACATGAGACACAGAGAAAACATGAGACACAGAGACAGCCTTAGATACAGAGACCACCTGAGATACAGAGACAGCCTGAGACACAGAGAAAACATGAGACACAGAGAAAGCCTTAGATACAGATACCACCTGAGACACAGAGACAGCCTGAGACACAGAGAAAACATGAGAGACAGAGACAGTCTGAGACACAGACACAGCCTGAAACACAGATACAGCCTGAGACACAGAGAGAGCCTGAAGCAGACAGACAATCTGAGACACAGAGAGACAGAGACAGCCCGAGACACAGTGACAGCCTGAGACACAAAGACAGTCTGAGACACAGAGACAACCTGATACAAAGAGACAATCTAAGGCACAGAGACAGCCTGAGACACAGAGAAAACTTTAGACACAGAGACAGTCTGAAACACAGAGACAATCTGAGAGACAGAGACAGCCTGAGACACAGCGAGAGCCTGAAGCAGAGAGACAATCTGAGACACAAAGAGACAGAGACAATCTAAAGCACAGTGACAGCCTGATACACAAAGTCAGTCTGAAGCAGAGACAATCTGAGACACAGAGACAGTCTGAGACACAAAGACAGTCTGAGACACAGAGACAACCTGATACAAATAGACAATCTGAGACACAGAGACAGCCTGAGACACAATGACAGCCTGAGACACAGAGACAATCTGAGACACAGAGACAACCTGAGACACTGAGACAGCCTGAGACACAGAGACAATCTTAGACACAGAGACAGTCTGAGACACAGAGACAGCCTGAAACACAGAGACAACCTGAGACACAGTGACAGCCTGAGACCCAGAAAAAATCTGGGAGACAGAGACAGCCTGAGACACAGAGAGAGCCTGAAGCAGAGAGACAATCTCAGACACAGAGAGACAGAGACAGCCCGAGACACAGTAACAGCCTGAGACACAAAGACAGTCTGAGATACAGAGACAACCTGATACAAAGAGACAATCTGGGACACAGAGACAATCTGAGACACAGAGAAAACTTTAGACACAGAGACAGTCTGAAATACAGAGACAACCTGAGACAGAGACAGCCTGAGACACAGAGAGAGCCTGAAGCAGAGAGACAATCTGAGACACAGAGAGACAGAGACAATCTGAGACACAGTGACAGCCTGACACACAAAGTCAGTCTGAAGCAGAGACAATCTGAGACACAGAGACAGTCTGAGACACAGAGACAGCCTGAAACACAGAGTCAACTTGAGACACAGTGAGAGCCTGAGACCCAGAGACAATCTGAGAGACAGAGACAGCCTGAGACACAGAGAGAGCCTGAAGCAGAGAGACAATCTTAGACACAGAGAGACAGAGACAGCCTGAAGCACAGTGTCAGACTGAGACACAAAGACAGTCTGAGACAGAGAGACAACCTGATACACAATGACAGCCTGAGACACAGAGACAATCTGAGACACAGAGACAACCTGAGACACTGAGACAGCGTGAGACACAGAGACAATCTTAGACACAGAGACAGTCTGAGACACAGAGTCAGCCTGAGACACAGAGACAATCTTAGACACAGAGACAGTCTGAGACACAGAGTCAGCCTGAAAAACAGAGACAACTTGAGACACAGTGACAGCCTGAAACCCAGAAACAATCTGAGAGACAGAGACAGCCTGAGACACAGAGACAGCCTGAAACACTGACAGAAACAGCCTGAGACAGAGAAGCAACCTGAGACACAGAGACAGTCTGAGATACAGAGACAGCCTGAGAGACAGTGACAGCCTGAGAGACAGTGACAGCCTGAGACAAAGAGAAAACGTGAGATACAGAGGCAGCCTGAAACACATAGACAAACTGAGACACAGAGGCATCCTGAGACACAGAGACAACCTGAGACACTGAGACAACCTGAGACATTGAGACAGCCTGAAACACAGTGACAACCTGAGACACAGAGACAATCTGGGACACAGAGACAATCTGAGACACAGAGAAAACTTTAGACACAGAGACAGTCTGAAACCCAGAAACAATCTGAGAGACAGAGACAGCATGAGACACAGAGAGAGCCCGAAGCAGAGAGACAATCTGAGACACAGAGAGACAGAGACAGCCCGAGACACAGTGACAGCCTGAGACACAAAGACAGCCTGAGACACAGAGACAGCCTGAAACACTGACAGTAACAGCCTGAGACACAGAGACAACCTGAGACACAGAGACAGTCTGAGACACAGAGACAACTTGAGACACAGTGACAGCCTGAGACACAGAGAGAGCCTGAAACACAGAGACAATCTGAGACACAGTGACAGCCTGAGACCCAGAAACAATCTGAGAGACAGAGACAGCCTGAGACAATGTGACAGACTGACACACAAAGGCGGTCTGAGACACAGAGACAAACTGATACAAAGAGACAATCTGAGACACAGAGACAGTCTGAGACACAGAGACAGCCTGAAACACTGACAGAAACAGCCTAAGACACAGAGACAGTCTGAGACAGTCTGAGACACAGAGACAGCCTGAAACACAGAGACAATCTGAGACACAGAGACAGCCTGAAACACTGACAACAACAGCCTGAGACACAGAGACAGCCTGAGACACAGAGAGAGCCTGAAACACAGAGACAACTTGAGACACAGTGACAGCCTGAAATGCAGAGACAATCTGAGAGACAGAGACAATCTGAGACACAGAGACAACTTGAGACACAGAGACAGCCTGAGACACAGTGACAGCCTGAGACAAAGAGAAAACGTGAGATACAGAGACAGCCTGAAACACATAGACAATCTGAGACACAGAGGCATCCTGAGACACAGAGACAACCTGAGACACTGAGACAACCTGAGACATTGAGACAGCCGGAATCACAGAGACAACCTGAGACACAGAGACAATCTGGGACACAGAGACAATCTGAGACAAAGAGAAAACGTGAGATACAGAGACAGCCTGAAACACATAGACAATCTGAGACACAGAGGCATCCTGAGACACAGAGACAACCTGAGACACTGAGACAACCTGAGACATTGAGACAGCCGGAATCACAGAGACAACCTGAGACACAGAGACAATCTGGGACACAGAGACAATCTGAGACACAGAAAAAACTTTAGACACAGAGACAGTCTGAAACCCAGAAACAATTTGAGAGACAGAGGCATCTTGAGACACAGAGACAACCTGAGACACTGAGACAACCTGAGACATTGAGACAGCCTGAAACACAGTGACAACCTGAGACACAGAGACAATCTGGGACACAGAGACAATCTGAGACACAGAGAAAACTTTAGACACAGAGACAGTCTGAAACCCAGAAACAATCTGAGAGACAGAGACAGCATGAGACACAGAGAGAGCCTGAAGCAGAGAGACAATCTGAGACACAGAGAGACAGAGACAGCCCGAGACACAGTGACAGCCTGAGACACAAAGACAGCCTGAGACACAGAGACAGCCTGAAACACTGACAGTAACAGCCTGAGACACAGAGACAACCTGAGACACAGAGACAGTCTGAGACACAGAGACAACTTGAGAAACAGTGACAGCCTGAGACACAGAGAGAGCCTGAAACACAGAGACAATCTGAGACACAGTGACAGCCTGAGACCCAGAAACAATCTGAGAGACAGAGACAGCCTGAGACACAGAGAGAGCCTGAAGCAGAGAGACAATCTGAGACACAGAGAGACAGAGACAGCCTGAGACAATGTGACAGACTGACACACAAAGGCAGTCTGAGACACAGAGACAACCTGATACAAAGAGACAATCTGAGACACAGAGACAGTCTGAGACACAGAGACAGCCTGAAACACTGACAGAAACAGCCTAAGACACAGAGACAGTCTGAGACAGTCTGAGACACAGAGACAGCCTGAAACACAGAGACAATCTGAGACACAGAGACAGCCTGAAACACTGACAACAACAGCCTGAGACACAGAGACAGCCTGAGAAACAGAGAGAGCCTGAAACACAGAGACAACTTGAGACACAGTGACAGCCTGAAATGCAGAGACAATCTGAGAGACAGAGACAATCTGAGACACAGAGACAACTTGAGACACAGAGACAACTTGAGACACAGAGACAGCCTGAGACACAGTGACAGCCTGAGACAAAGAGAAAACGTGAGATACAGAGACAGCCTGAAACACATAGACAATCTGAGACACAGAGGCATCCTGAGACACAGAGACAACCTGAGACACTGAGACAACCTGAGACATTGAGACAGCCGGAATCACAGAGACAACCTGAGACACAGAGACAATCTGGGACACAGAGACAATCTGAGACACAGAAAAAACTTTAGACACAGAGACAGTCTGAAACCCAGAAACAATCTGAGAGACAGAGACAGCCTGAGACACAGAGAGAGCCTGAAGCAGAGAGACAATCTGAGACACAGAGAGACAGAGACAGCCCGAGACACAGTGACAGCCTGAGACACAAAGACAGTCTGAGACACAGAGACAACCTGATACAAAGAGACAATCTGAAACACAGAGACAATCTGAGAGACAGAGACAGCCTGAGACACAATGACAGCCTGAGACACAGTGACAATCTGAGACAAAGAGAAAACGTGAGATACAGAGACAGCCTGAAACACATAGACAATCTGAGACACAGAGGCAGCCTGAAACACATAGACAAACTGAGACACAGAGGCATCCTGAGACACAGAGACAACCTGAGACACTGAGACAACCTGAGACATTGAGACAGCCTGAAACACAGTGACAACCTGAGACACAGAGACAATCTGGGACACAGAGACAATCTGAGACACAGAGAAAACTTTAGACACAGAGACAGTCTGAAACCCAGAAACAATCTGAGAGACAGAGACAGCATGAGACACAGAGAGAGCCTGAAGCAGAGAGACAATCTGAGACACAGAGAGACAGAGACAGCCCGAGACACAGTGACAGCCTGAGACACAAAGACAGCCTGAGACACAGAGACAGCCTGAAACACTGACAGTAACAGCCTGAGACACAGAGACAACCTGAGACACAGAGACAGTCTGAGACACAGAGACAACTTGAGACACAGTGACAGCCTGAGACACAGAGAGAGCCTGAAACACAGAGACAATCTGAGACACAGTGACAGCCTGAGACCCAGAAACAATCTGAGAGACAGAGACAGCCTGAGACACAGAGAGAGCCTGAAGCAGAGAGACAATCTGAGACACAGAGAGACAGAGACAGCCTGAGACAATGTGACAGACTGACACACAAAGGCAGTCTGAGACACAGAGACAACCTGATACAAAGAGACAATCTGAGACACAGAGACAGTCTGAGACACAGAGACAGCCTGAAACACTGACAGAAACAGCCTAAGACACAGAGACAGTCTGAGACAGTCTGAGACACAGAGACAGCCTGAAACACAGAGACAATCTGAGACACAGAGACAGCCTGAAACACTGACAACAACAGCCTGAGACACAGAGACAGCCTGAGACACAGAGAGAGCCTGAAACACAGAGACAACTTGAGACACAGTGACAGCCTGAAATGCAGAGACAATCTGAGAGACAGAGACAATCTGAGACACAGAGACAACTTGAGACACAGAGACAGCCTGAGACACAGTGACAGCCTGAGACAAAGAGAAAACGTGAGATACAGTGACAGCCTGAAACACATAGACAATCTGAGACACAGAGGCATCCTGAGACACAGAGACAACCTGAGACACTGAGACAACCTGAGACATTGAGACAGCCGGAATCACAGAGACAACCTGAGACACAGAGACAATCTGGGACACAGAGACAATCTGAGACAAAGAGAAAACGTGAGATACAGAGACAGCCTGAAACACATAGACAATCTGAGACACAGAGGCATCCTGAGACACAGAGACAACCTGAGACACTGAGACAACCTGAGACATTGAGACAGCCGGAATCACAGAGACAACCTGAGACACAGAGACAATCTGGGACACAGAGACAATCTGAGACACAGAAAAAACTTTAGACACAGAGACAGTCTGAAACCCAGAAACAATCTGAGAGACAGAGGCATCTTGAGACACAGAGACAACCTGAGACACTGAGACAACCTGAGACATTGAGACAGCCTGAAACACAGTGACAACCTGAGACACAGAGACAATCTGGGACACAGAGACAATCTGAGACACAGAGAAAACTTTAGACACAGAGACAGTCTGAAACCCAGAAACAATCTGAGAGACAGAGACAGCATGAGACACAGAGAGAGCCTGAAGCAGAGAGACAATCTGAGACACAGAGAGACAGAGACAGCCCGAGACACAGTGACAGCCTGAGACACAAAGACAGCCTGAGACACAGAGACAGCCTGAAATACTGACAGTAACAGCCTGAGACACAGAGACAACCTGAGACACAGAGACAGTCTGAGACACAGAGACAACTTGAGAAACAGTGACAGCCTGAGACACAGAGAGAGCCTGAAACACAGAGACAATCTGAGACACAGTGACAGCCTGAGACCCAGAAACAATCTGAGAGACAGAGACAGCCTGAGACACAGAGAGAGCCTGAAGCAGAGAGACAATCTGAGACACAGAGAGACAGAGACAGCCTGAGACAATGTGACAGACTGACACACAAAGGCAGTCTGAGACACAGAGACAACCTGATACAAAGAGACAATCTGAGACACAGAGACAGTCTGAGACACAGAGACAGCCTGAAACACTGACAGAAACAGCCTAAGACACAGAGACAGTCTGAGACAGTCTGAGACACAGAGACAGCCTGAAACACAGAGACAATCTGAGACACAGAGACAGCCTGAAACACTGACAACAACAGCCTGAGACACAGAGACAGCCTGAGACACAGAGAGAGCCTGAAACACAGAGACAACTTGAGACACAGTGACAGCCTGAAATGCAGAGACAATCTGAGAGACAGAGACAATCTGAGACACAGAGACAACTTGAGACACAGAGACAGCCTGAGACACAGTGACAGCCTGAGACAAAGAGAAAACGTGAGATACAGAGACAGCCTGAAACACATAGACAATCTGAGACACAGAGGCATCCTGAGACACAGAGACAACCTGAGACACTGAGACAACCTGAGACATTGAGACAGCCGGAATCACAGAGACAACCTGAGACACAGAGACAATCTGGGACACAGAGACAATCTGAGACACAGAAAAAACTTTAGACACAGAGACAGTCTGAAACCCAGAAACAATCTGAGAGACAGAGACAGCCTGAGACACAGAGAGAGCCTGAAGCAGAGAGACAATCTGAGACACAGAGAGACAGAGACAGCCCGAGACACAGTGACAGCCTGAGACACAAAGACAGTCTGAGACACAGAGACAACCTGATACAAAGAGACAATCTGAAACACAGAGACAATCTGAGAGACAGAGACAGCCTGAGACACAATGACAGCCTGAGACACAGTGACAATCTGAGACAAAGAGAAAACGTGAGATACAGAGACAGCCTGAAACACATAGACAATCTGATACACAGAGGCATCCTGAGACACAGAGACAACCTGAGACACTGAGACAACCTGAGACATTGAGACAGCCTGAAACACAGAGACAATCTGAGACACAGAGACAATCTGAAACACAGAGACAATCTGAGAGACAGAGAAAATCTGAGACAGAGAAAACTTTAGACACAGAAACAGTCTGAAACACAGAGTCAACTTGAGACACAGTGACAGCCTGAGACACAGAAACAATCTGAGAGACAGAGACAGCCTGAGACACAGTGACAACCTGAGACACAGAGAAAACGTTAGACACAGAGACAGTCTGAAACCCAGAAACAATCTGAGAGACAGAGACAGCCTGAGACACAGAGAGAGCCTGAAGCAGAGAGACAATCTGAGACACAGAGAGACAGAGACAGCCCGAGACACAGTGACAGCCTGAGACACAAAGACAGCCTGAGACACAGAGACAGCCTGAAACACTGACAGTAACAGCCTGAGACACAGAGACAACCTGAGACACAGAGACAGTCTGAGACACAGAGACAACTTGAGAAACAGTGACAGCCTGAGACACAGAGAGAGCCTGAAACACAGAGACAATCTGAGACACAGTGACAGCCTGAGACCCAGAAACAATCTGAGAGACAGAGACAGCCTGAGACACAGAGAGAGCCTGAAGCAGAGAGACAATCTGAGACACAGAGAGACAGAGACAGCCTGAGACAATGTGACAGACTGACACACAAAGGCAGTCTGAGACACAGAGACAACCTGATACAAAGAGACAATCTGAGACACAGAGACAGTCTGAGACACAGAGACAGCCTGAAACACTGACAGAAACAGCCTAAGACACAGAGACAGTCTGAGACAGTCTGAGACACAGAGACAGCCTGAAACACAGAGACAATCTGAGACACAGAGACAGCCTGAAACACTGACAACAACAGCCTGAGACACAGAGACAGCCAGAGACACAGAGAGAGCCTGAAACACAGAGACAACTTGAGACACAGTGACAGCCTGAAATGCAGAGACAATCTGAGAGACAGAGACAATCTGAGACACAGAGACAACTTGAGACACAGAGACAGCCTGAGACACAGTGACAGCCTGAGACAAAGAGAAAACGTGAGATACAGAGACAGCCTGAAACACATAGACAATCTGAGACACAGAGGCATCCTGAGACACAGAGACAACCTGAGACACTGAGACAACCTGAGACATTGAGACAGCCGGAATCACAGAGACAACCTGAGACACAGAAAAAACTTTAGACACAGAGACAGTCTGAAACCCAGAAACAATCTGAGAGACAGAGACAGCCTGAGACACAGAGAGAGCCTGAAGGAGAGAGACAATCTGAGACACAGAGAGACAGAGACAGCCCGAGACACAGTGACAGCCTGAGACACAAAGACAGTCTGAGACACAGAGACAACCTGATACAAAGAGACAATCTGAAACACAGAGACAATCTGAGAGACAGAGACAGCCTGAGACACAGTGACAATCTGAGACAAAGAGAAAACGTGAGATACAGAGACAGCCTGAAACACATAGACAATCTGAGACACAGAGGCATCCTGAGACACAGAGACAACCTGAGACACTGAGACAACCTGAGACATTGAGACAGCCTGAAACACAGAGACAATCTGAGACACAGAGACAATCTGAAACACAGAGACAATCTGAGAGACAGAGAAAATCTGAGACAGAGAAAACTTTAGACACAGAAACAGTCTGAAACACAGAGTCAACTTGAGACACAGTGACAGCCTGAGACACAGAGAGAGCCTGAAACACAGAGACAACTTGAGACACAGTGACAGCCTGAGACCCAGAAACAATCTGAGAGACAGAGACAGCCTGAGACACAGAGACAGTCTGAGACACAGTGACAACCTGAGACACAGAGAAAACGTTAGACACAGAGACAGTCTGAAACCCAGAAACAATCTGAGAGACAGAGACAGCCTGAGACACAGAGAGAGCCTGAAGCAGAGAGACAATCTGAGACACAGAGAGACAGAGACAGCCCGAGACACAGTGACAGCCTGAGACACAAAGACAGTCTGAGACACAGAGACAACCTGATACA
This sequence comes from Melanotaenia boesemani, assembly GCF_017639745.1. Classification (NCBI taxonomy): domain Eukaryota; kingdom Metazoa; phylum Chordata; class Actinopteri; order Atheriniformes; family Melanotaeniidae; genus Melanotaenia; species Melanotaenia boesemani. Next base: position 34,077,550 of record NC_055698.1, on the reverse strand, counting down.
AAGAGACAATCTGAGACACAGAGACAGCCTGAGACACAGAGACAGCCTGAAACACTGACAGAAACAGCCTGAGACACAGAGACAGCCTGAGACAGTCTGAGACACAGAGACAGCCTGAAACACAGAGACAATCTGAGACACAGAGGCATCCTGAAACACAGAGACAACTTGAGACACAGTCACAGCCTGAGACACAGAGAAAACGTGAGACACAGAGACAGCCTGAGACAGTCTGAGACACAGAGACAGCCTGAAACACAGAGACAATCTGAGACACAGAGGCATCCTGAAACACAGAGACAACTTGAGACACAGTCACAGCCTGAGACACAGAGAAAACGTGAGACACAGAGACTGCCTGAGACACATAGACAATCGGAGACACATCTGAATTTCCACTGATCCGACGTAAAGTTCTGATGGAGCTCATCAAAAATCTTCCCAGATGTACACCCTCCCTGAGCAGGGTTTTGATTAGAGGTTTTTAATTCCTTTCAAAATAGACTTGTTCCTTTCCACGGTTGCCTCTTGCAGCTCAGGACAGGGGATCGGATCAAAGGCAAGATTCCATGCAGTCTGTTGGTTTTCCTGTACTAGGCTCTTATTTCTTATGAACTGGCTGCAACTGGTTTGTCTGTAAAGACCTGAGATGACGTAAATTGGAGCTATGTAAATAAAGCTGAATTGAAATATTGACTCCTGGTTCAGAGGCTTGGATGTGTTATTGGGAATAAAGGAACCTGGCTGGTTTAAGTCATATTTATCAAATTAATTTTAGTTTATTAATGTAAACGAAACTTCTTACACCAGCGTAAGTCATGGAGTTCCTCTGGGTTCTGTACTTGGACCAATACTTGTCACCTTAGACATTCTTCCCTGAGGTACTATCATTAGACAGCATGATATAAACTTTCATTGCTATGCAGAGGATACTCAGATTTATGTCTCCATGAAGTCTGATTAAACATATTTAAAGGATTTGTCCTTTGGCGCACATATAAAACAGGTTTTTAGGACCACCTTTTTCTTAGCTCAGCTCAGGAGGAAGAGCAGTCGTCTCTCACCCTGAAAGTCAGTGGATTTATTCCAGGCTTCCTGTGCCGAGGTTGCCCTGAGCAACACATTGAACCCCACGTTGCCTCTTGATGTGTCTATTAGGGAATGAACGTGTGTCATAAGTTAACAATAGAAATGCTGTATGAGTATGTGAAAGGGTGAATGTGACGTGGTGTAAAAGTGCTTTGAATAGTCAACATGACGAAAAGTGCTGTATATATACAGTCCATTTACCTAAACCTTTATCACTGGCTCCCAGTTTGGCTTCAGGAAGCAGAACCTTCTGGGACCCCTTTCTGTGGTTTTCTTTCCTGGTTCTGATGGAGGTTTTACTTCTGGTTCTGGTTCTGATGGAGGTTTTCAGCTCTGTGGATGTCTGTGAGAATTGTCTGTTCTGCTTCCACCCTGACTGCACCGGCATTTAACAACCACAGACTAGGACAGCAAATGTAATGGTAGTACTTTTACCTTCTCGTAGTACTTGACTTCATACTCGGTGCGGCTGCTGTTTGGGTACGACGGCTCCCTCCAAACCAGCGTGATGCTCCTCTGCTCGATCTTCTCTGCCCGGAGCTCGCTGATCAGAGACGGAGCTGCCGACCAAGAGGAGACGTTACATCAGAGAGCAGGAACTGCTGTACTGGTGTACTGGTAAACTAGTATACTGTTATACTGATGTACTGGTAAACTAGTATACTGTTATACTGATGTACTGGTATACTGCTATACTGGTGTACTGGTGTACTGGTATAATCGTATACTGGTGTACTGGTATACTAGTATAATGCTGTACTGGTGGACTGGTGTACTGGTATACTAGTATACTGCTGTACTGGTGTACTGGTATACTAGTATACTGTTATACTGATGTACTGGTAAACTAGTATACTGTTATACTGATGTACTGGTATACTGCTATACTGGTGTACTGGTGTACTGGTATAATCGTATACTGGTGTACTGGTATACTAGTATAATGCTGTACTGGTGGACTGGTGTACTGGTATACTAGTATACTGCTGTACTGGTGTACTGGTATACTAGTATCGACAAGACAGTTTATTTGTACAGCACATTTAATGTACAGGACAATTCAAAGTACTTTACATAAAACAAAAACATTACATATATTTAGAAATAGAAAAAGGCATCAACACATCATCACAATAAAATAATAAATTACATTAAAATGATTAAAACCAAGATAAGTTAACAAGTTAACGTGCAGATTTCATGCATAGGTGCATGAGAAAAGAAATGTTTTTAACCTGGATTTAAAAATGTCTACATTTGGTGAAAGTTTAATCTCCACTGGCAGTTTGTTCCACTTGTATGCAGCATAACAGCGAAATGCTGCTTCTCCATGTTTAGTCTGGACTCTGGTCTGGACTCTGGTTTGGACTAGTGGACCAGAGTCTTTGGATCTAAGAGCTCTGCTAGGTTTATATACTCTGAACATATCACAGATGTATTCTGGGCCTAAACCATTCTGGGATGTAAACAAGCAGAAGGGTTTTAAAATCTATTCTGTGACTGACTGGAAGCCAGTGTAAAGATTTTAAAACTGGTGTGATGTGTTCAGATCTCTTAGTCCTGGTTAAAACTCTAGCAGCAGCGTTCTGGATGAGCTGCAGATGTTTAATGTTCTTTTTAGGAAGTCCTGTTAAAGACCATTACAGTAATCCAGTCTACTGGAGATGAATGCATGGATGAGTTTCTCCTGGTCTTTCTGGGAGACTAAACTTTTAATCCTGTTGATGGTAAAAAGCTTCTCAGTGAAGCTTTGATGTGGCTGCTGAAAGTCAGATCTGAGTCTATCAACACTCCCAGGTTACGAACTTGGCTGGTGATTTTAAGAGCCCGAGTCTCCAGGTGTTTACCAATGCTGACCCTCTTCTCTTTCTACCAAACAGAATAATCTCAGTTTTGTCTTCATTTAATTGTAGGAAATTCTCCTTCATCCAGGTGTTTATTTGATCCAGACACTGACACATTAAGTCTATTGGACTGCAGTCATCTGATGACAGAGACACATAAAGTTGTGTATCATCTGCATAACTTTGATAATTAATGTTTTAGTTCTGTAATATTTCACCCAAAGGGAGCATATACAAGTTGAACAGAAGAGGTCCAAGGACTGACCCCTGGGGGACTCCACATGTCATGGCCACTCGCTCGGATTCATAGCTGCTGATCGTAACAAAATAACTCCGGCCTTCTAAACAGGACCTGGACCAGTTAAGAACTGCTCCAGAAAGTCCAACCCAGTTTTCCAGCCTGAAAATAGGATTCTGTGATCTACAGTATCAATCGCAGCACTGAGATCCAGCAGAACCAGGACTGACACTAGACCAGAACCACTATTCAACCTAATGGCATTTAACACTGTGACCAGAGCTGTTTCAGGGCTGTGATGAGGTCGGAAGCCGGACTGAAATTTATCAAGATTTCCACTTTAATTTAAAAAGTCATTAAGCTGGTGAAATACAACTTTCATAATAATCTTGGAAATAAAAGAGGTTAGAGACGGTCTATAGTTGTTCATTATAGAGGCTTAGGGTTTGGATTGGTGGACTGCTATACTAGTATACTGCTATACTGGTGTACTGGTATACTAGTGAACTGCTATACTGGTGTACTGGTGTACTGGTATACTAGTATACTGCTGTACTGGTGGACTGTTATACCAGTATACTGCTATACTAGTATACTGCTATACTGGTGTACTGGTATACTAGTGAACTGCTATACTGGTGTACTGGTGTACTGGTATACTAGTATACTGCTGTACTGGTGGACTGTTATACCAGTATACTGCTATACTAGTATACTGCTATACTGGTGTACTGGTATACTAGTATACTGCTGGACTGGTGGACTGGTGTACTGGTAAACTAGTATTCTGCTGTACTGGTACACTAGTGTACTGGTATACTGGTGTGCTGTTGGACTGGTGTACTGGTATACTAGTATACTGCTTTACTGGTGTACTGTTGGACTGGTGTACTGGTATACTAGTATACTGCTATACTGGTGTACTGTTGGACTGGTGTACTGGTATACTGCTGTATTGGTGGACTGGTATACTAGTATACTGCTATACTAGCATACTGCTATACTGGTGTACTGGTATACTAGTAAACTGCTGTACTGGTGGACTGGTGTACTGGTAAACTAGTATACTGCTGTACTGGTACACTAGTGGATTGGTGGACTGCTATACTAGTATACTGCTTTACCGGTGTACTGGTATACTAGTATTCTGCTGTACTGGTGGACTGATGTACTGGCATACTAGTATTCTGCTGTGCTGGCACACTAGTGTACTGGTATACTGGTGTGCTGTTGGACTGGTGTACTGGTATACTAGTATACTCCTATACTGGTGTACTGTTGGACTGGTGTAATGGTATACTAGTATACTGCTATACTGGTGTACTGTTGGACTGGTGTACTGGTATACTAGTATACTGCTATACTGGTGTACAGGTATACTAGTATACTACTATACTGGTGGACTGGTGTAATGGTATACTAGTATACTCCTATACTGGTGTACTGGTATACTAGTATACTGCTATACTGGTGTACTGTTGGACTGTTGTACTGGTATACTAGTATACTGCTATCCTGATGTACTGGTATACTAGTATACTGCTATACTAGTGTACTGATATAATAGTATACTGCTATACTGGTGTACTGGTATACTAGTATACTGCTATACTGGTGTACTGGTGTACTGGTATACTAGTATACTGCTATACTGGTGTACTGGTATACTAGTATACTGCTATACTGATGTACTGGTATACAAGTACACTGCTATACTGGTGTACTGGCATACTAGTATACTGCTATACTGGTGTACTGGTTTACTAGTATAATGCTATACTGGTGTGCTGGTATACTAGTATACTGCTATACTGGTGTGCTGGTATACTAGTATACTGCTATACTGGTTTTCTGGTATACTAGTATACTGCTATACTGGTGTTCTGGTATACTAGTATACTGCTATACTGGTGTACTGTTCGACTGGTGTCCTGGTATACTAGTATACTGCTATACTGGTGTGCTGGTGGACTGGTGTGCTGGTATACTAGTATTCTGCTATATTGGTGTATATTTGGGCTGGTGTACTGGTATACTAGGATACTGCTATACTGGTGTACTGGTATACTAGTATACTGCTATACTGCTATACTGGTGTACTGGTATACTAGTATACTGCTACACTGGTGTACTGTTGGACTGGTGTACAGGTATACTAGTATACTACTATACTGGTGGACTGGTGTACTGGTATACTAGTATACTGCTATACTGGTGTACTGGTATTCTAGGATACTGCTATACTGGTGTGCTGGTGTACTGTTGGACTGGTGTACTGGTATACTAGTATACTGCTATACAGATGTACTGGTATATTAGTATACTGCTATACTGGTGTACAGGTGGCCTAGTGTACAGGTATACTAGTGTACTGCTATACTGGTGTACTGGTATTCTAGTATACTGCTATACTGGTGTACTGTTGGACTGGTGTAATGTTGGACTGGTGTACTGGTGTACTGGTATAGTAGTATACTGCTATACTGGTGTGTTGGTGTACTGGTGTACTGGTATTCTAGTATACTGCTATACTGGTGTACTGTTGGACTGGTGTCCTGGTATAGTAGTACACTGCTATACTGTTGTGCTGGTGGACTGGTGTACTGGTAAACTGCTATACTGGTGTACTGCTATACTGGTGTACTGGTATACTAGTATACTGCTATACTGCTATACTGGTATACTGGTATACTAGTATACTGCTATACTGGTGTAATGTTGGACTGGTGTACAGGTATACTAGTATACTACTATACTGGTGGACTAGTGTACTGGTATACTAGAATACTGCTATACTGGTGTACTGGTATTCTAGTATACTGCTATACTGGTGTACTGTTGGACTGGTGTCCTGGTATAGTAGTATACTGCTATACTGGTGTACTGGTGTACTGGTATACTGGTATACTAGTATACTGCTATGCTGGTGTACTGGTATACTAGTATACTGCTATACTGATGTACTGGTATACAAGTATACTGTTATACTGGTGTACTGATATACTAGCATACTGCTATACTGGTGTACTGGTATACTAGCATACTGCTATACTGGTGTACTGTTGGACTGGTGTACTGGTATACTAGTATACTGCTATACTGATGTACTGGTATACAAGTATACTGCTATACTGGTGTACTGATATACTAGTATACTGCTATACTGGTGTACTGGTATACTAGTATACTGCTATACTGGTGTACTGGTATACTAGTATACTGCTATACTGGTGTACTGGTATACTAGTTTACTGCTATCTGGATGTACTGGTATACAAGTATACTGCTATACTGGTGTACTGATATAGCAGTATACTGCTATACTGGTGTACTGGTATACTAGTATACTGCTATACTGGTGTACTGGTATACTAGTATACTGCTATACTGGTGGACTGGTGTACAGGTATACTAGTATACTGCTATACTGGTGTGCTGCTATACTAGTATACTGCTATACTGGTGTACTGGTATACTAGTATACTGCTATACTGTTGGACTGGTGTACTGGTATACTAGTATACTGCTATACTGGTGTACTGGTATACTAGTATACTGCTATACTTGTTATTTTTATGCTATTTATTTTAGATAAGATGTTAGCTGCACATTGTGGCACTTTCATCTACCTGGTGTTTTAAAGTGTGATGGGGGTATTATTTGTCAAATATTGTGTAATTTAATTATACCATGGTCTGGGTGAATACTTGATTCTGATTGTGTCCATTAAAAAGGGGGTCAGGGTCCACAAACGTTAAATGCCCATCTTTCAAACGCCACTATGGACATGCCAGTATCTTTATGAAACATCACGATCAATAGCAATGTTGCATTTAATTTCAAATAAGTTGTCGCCTGTTTTTCTGTCTTGATTACCTTACTTACATACTTGATACAGAGTGAATGCTGGATAACATTATAAAAACCATTTAGGATAGACTTCCTAGGTTGATACACATTTAATGATCAGAGTGAATGGTGGATAATATTTCTTGCAATAAAAACGATGTATGAATGTGACTGAAACCAAATGTTGCATCATCCTCTGGACACACACCAGCTGTAAGAGCTGCACCTGCCGTCTGAAATGTGTGCGTCACGTAACATAACGTTAATCAATCATCTCCCTTCCCTCCACCGATCAGGTCTAATACAACAGCTGACCGACCGAACTGCAGGTTATGTGTCATTACAGTGGCAATGCGTCACAACAAAATAGTCCACTCAGCTGCTGCTTCTGTTAAAACAGGTTTTAGGGGTAAGAGAACAACATTAACGTAATAATAATTTAACATTTATTTCTTTCATAAGTGACCATGGTATAAGCGTGATAATGCTCTTCGAGGTGTCCATTATCATAAATTAATTGACGACGCCTCGGATGGTTCACGCCGCCGCGTCATCCATTAATTTATCCTTCAGTTATATTACGGGAAGAGTTGCTAACAGGCCCTTTGGGCTTCTTGACTCTTTCTGCACATTTTAAACATGTCTTTTTAACATATTTCTTTTATTGTTATTATTTTTCCTTTTAATGATTTTATGTATATATGTGCAAATCACATGTTATACTGTATACTGGTGTGCTGATGTACTGGTGTACTGCTGTATTAGCATACTGGTACTGGTATACTGGTGTACTAATAAACTGGTTCTAGTGTACTGGATGTGGAAAGGTGCCGCTTATGGACATTAAGGATCAAATAGACCTGAGCATTAACCATCAGCTCATCTCCATGGAAACCCACACACACACTGCAGCTGTTCCGAGTCCTGCAGCATCAGCATCCTGAACCCCACATGTGGACCAGAGCAGTCATGTGACCTTCCTGCCTGGAGCTAAGTGTTCAGCTCAGAGAGGTCGACATCGATGCAGAAATGCTTTTCATACTCACATGTTGACACACAACACATCTGTGCATGTGAAAACACAAACAATCATTGTCAGGTAATCCAGAGGAGTTGATGATGACGATGATAATGATGATAAGCTTCATCATGCTGCTGACGACATACTGATCTGTGATGGGAAGGATGCTTCACCCTGATGGATGGACAGACAGACGTGATGGATGATGGATGAAAAACACTGATGACGTAATAAAATCTGTTTGGTCAAAACAAAGATGGGACTGAGCGTCTCCATAGCAACTGAATAACAACATATCAACTTTGATAGGATCCATTGCAGTTAAAGTCAGGTAAAATACCTGGCTGGATGGTAGAGGGAGCTGACCGACAGAGAAAGGTAACGGGGATCAGGACTACTCAGTCCATTTGAGAACTTCAGTCCTGCAGGTTTCTACATGGACGTGTAGTTACAGGGCTCCACTCGGGCCTGGTTTTCACTCATTTCAGAAAAATCCATTCCCATGAGAGATATAAACAGATTTTTGTAAACATGCCTCATCACCAAAAGTCGTAGCAAACTTGTCTCGATTGTTCCACACATGTTCATGTCTTAGTCTGTAAAATGTCAGCTTTAAGGCCTTCGACACTGGAACCTGTAATGCTTTTCATTACTATTATTAATTAAAAAACTATTTTAGTGTTGAACCTACTTGTGACTGGTCTTAATGACCCTTCTCACAGGTTGCTTATCTGTTTTGTGTTCAGCTGCCCTCAGACCACAGATGGAAATGAGAAACGTTTCTTTGTCCAGTCGGACTACCTGCAGAAGACAACCTCAGGATGGAGATGCTGGATCCAGATGTACAGGTGGGCTGGTTTCTCTAACAGATCTCGGGGTTGATGTTGGCTCGGAGCTCAGGCCTCTGCCGACGTTGGACCAGTGAAAATGGCAGCAGCTGCTGGAGGCTCCAGCTGAGGTGCAACTGGCATCTCCTCATCGTTATCAAAGGAGACAGACAGAGGTGCTCCTGTCCCCAGGACAGCACACAGGCACATCACACTCTTCCTCCTCCTCCTCACCTCCTTATCTGCCGTCCTCCTGACACTACTCAGCCTGCATGGCTGCTCTCGGGGGACTCGCTGGCTCCCTACAGGCCTGTTTGTGCCTCTCTGAGATGACATCCATCTTGTCAGGGTGAGGTTTCATTGTTTGTTTCCTCCCTCTGCCCACGCATATTAAAGCCTGGCTGCATGTGTGTGATGGAAACAGGGAAGAGGAGAAGTTGTAGACAGGAGGGATTGAGTGATCTGCATCTGTCAGGTTAGCTCTGTGGATCCCTCTGGGTGAAGTTCCACTGGTTTCTGCTGCAAGCGAAACCCGCTGACTGTCGAGGAGACGAAGCATGTAGTACCTTTTCTTTGCTCTCCCGGGGGCCCCAGAGTCCGGTGTTCCTATCAGCGCTTCCTGCATCTTGGCGGATGCACTCTGATCGTACCAGACTTTTAATGTCCAGCGTGTTGTCTGCTGACATCACTAAACGACCCTACCCGGAGTCGCGAGGCTGAGCTGCGACAGTGCTGCGATCACAGCGGCTGTGCAGTGTTCAGCAGGTATCCATGCACGGTAGTGCACGTGAGTCTTTACTGCGGAGCGAGAACACTCCAGATTTTCCTTCAAGTTCAGACCTTCTGGTTCAAAGAGTCGACAGCTGGTCATCAAAAACATCTGCAGCATCCATCAACATCTGTCTTCGTAATTACATCCCCTCCAGGAATTCCTGGTGTTGCCATCTTCGACCAATCACAGTGCTCCTCCACGTAACTGATTTGCATACATCATCACCTTTACTTCATATTTCTGATCATGATCAGACATGTGAGACAGAAATAAGTCCTGGGTGATGAATAGCTGCGTCTAACATGCTGAAACCAAAGAAGAAGAAGAAAAATGTGAAGTATCCTCCATGTAAAACCCCATGAGGACCGTCCCCACCCATCCCCACCCGTCCTCCTATCATCGTGAAGCAGAATTCACCAAGCGTTGGATTGTTCACCCACTAATAGGAAACGTGAGCTGGGTTCAGACCGTTGTGGAACAGGTTAGTTTTACCCTGCTCATGATGTGTTGTTGCAGTAGTGTGGATAAACGAATGTCCACATGGCATCATGCTGATGACATCAATCAATCAATCAAACTTAATTTATGAAGCACTTTTCATACAATGAGATGTTTTAGAGATTTTTAAAGCTTTAAAAAGAATATCAACCCGCCACCCCATCTCCACGACCACTTCTTCATCACCACACATACACACACACACACACATACACTCAGATTAATATGTGGCTGAGCACAGAGGAGCCAGGTAAGGAAACTATCTGTACACAGAGTGGACGGGACCACAACAACCAGGGCACTGACACAGGCACCAGTCAAAAGACCAATACTGCTGGCATGGCTGACACGACCCCCGGTGCAGAGGGCTCCCTCTGAGGAACACCGGAATATACACAGAATAATAAAATATGTAAAAATAGTAAAAACTGTGAAGACTAAAAAGAATTAAGAAGAGGTATGACAAAAGTATTATTATTAGTAAAATACAAAATGTGTTTGAATTAAATAAAATGTCCCTAAAATGGCCTCCCATGGGCTCACCACCTATGGGAGGGGCCATAGGGGTCGGGTGCATTGTGAGCTGGGCGGCTGCCAGAGGCAGGGACCCTGGCGGTCTGATCCTCGGCTGCAAAAGCTAGCTCTAGGGACGTGGAATGTCACCTCTCTGGTGGGGAAGGAGCCTGAGCTGGTGCGCGAGGTTGAGCGGTTCCGGCTAGATATAGTTGGACTCACCTCGACGCATGGCTTGGGCTCTGGAAAAACTGCCCTTGAGAGGGGCTGGACCCTCTTCCATTCTGGAGTTGCTCCCGGTGAGAGGTGCAGAGCAGGTGTAGGCCTGCTCATTGCCCCCCAACTTGGCGCCTGTACGTTGGGGTTTACCCCGGTGGACGAAAGGGTAGCCTCCCTCCGCCTTCGGGTGGGGGGACGGGTCCTGACTGTTGTTTGTGCCTATGCACCAAATAGCAGTTCAGAGTACCAACCCTTTTTGGAGTCCTTGGAGGGGGTGTTGGAGAGCACTCCTTCCGGGGACTCCCTCGTTCTGCTGGGGGACTTCAATGCTCAAGTGGGCAATGACACCGAGACCTGGAGGGGCGTGATTGGGAGGAACGGCCCCCTTGATCTGAATCCGAGTGGTGTTTTGTTGTTGGACTTCTGTGCTCGTCATGGATTGTCCATAACGAACACCTTGTTCAGACATAAAAGTGTCCACATGTGCATTTGGCACCAGGACACTCTAGGCCGCAGTTCGATGTTCGACTTTGTTGTCGTGTCGTCGGACTTGCGGCCGCATGTCCTGGACACTCGGGTGAAGAGAGGGGCGGAGCTGTCAACTGATCACCACCTGGTGATGAGTTGGCTCAGATGGTGGGGGAGGATGCCGGTCAGGCCTGGCAGGCCCAAGCGTGTTGTGAGGGTCTGCTGGGAACGTCTGGCAGAGTCCCCTGTCAGAAAGAGTTTCAACTCCCATCTCCGGCAGAACTTCAACCATGTCCCGGGTGAGGCAGGGGACATTGAGTCTGAATAGGCTGTGTTCCGTGCCTCTATTGTCGAGGCGGCCAGCCGCAGCTGTGGCCATAAGGTCGTCGGTGCCTGTCGTGGCGGTAACCCCCGAACTTGTAGGTGGACACCGGCAGTAAGGGATGCCGTCAAGCTGAAGAAGGAGTCCCATCGGGCCTTTTTGGCCCGATGGGACTCCTTCTTCCCCTCCGGCGGCTCAGGAGGGGAAAGCAGTGCTCCGTCAACACTGTGTACAGTGGGGATGGGGGGCTGCTGACCTCGACTCGGGACGTTGTGAGGCAGTGGAGGGAATACTTTGAAGACCTCCTCAATCCCACCAACACGTCTTCTGATGAGGAAGCAGAGTCTGGGGTAGCTGGTGCTGCCTCGCCTATCTCTGGGGCTGAGGTCGCTGAGGTGGTTAAAAATCTCCTTGGTGGCAAGGCCCCAGGTGTGGATGAGGTCCGCCCGGAGTTCCTTAAGGCTCTGGATGCTGTAGGGCTGTCTTGGTTGACACGCCTCTGCAGCATCGCGTGGACATCGGGGACAGTCCCCTGGACTGGCAGACTGGGGTGGTGGTCCCCCTCTTCAAAAAGGGGGACCGGAGGGTGTGCTCCAACTACAGGGGGATCACACTCCTCAGCCTCCCCGGTAAGGTCTATTCAGGGGTGCTGCAGAGGAGGGTCTGTCGGATAGTCGAACCTCGGATTGAGGAGGAACAGTGTGGTTTTCGTCCCGGTCGTGGAACAGTGGACCAGCTCTACACCCTCTTTGGGGTCTTTGAGGGGCACATGGGAGTTTGCCCAACCAATCTACATGTGTTTTGTGGATTTGTAGAAGGCATTTGACCGTGTTCCCCGGGGACTCCTGTGGGGGGTACTCCGGGAGTATGGAGTGCCGGACTCGCTTGTAAGAGCTGTCCGGTCCCTGTACGACCGGTGTCAGAGCTTGTTCCGCATTGCCGGCAGTAAATCAGAATCGTTTCCAGTGAGGGTTGGAATCCGCCAAGGCTGCCCTTTGTCTCCGATTCTGTTCATAACTTTTATGGACAGAATTTCTAGGCGCAGCCGAGGTGTGTAGGGGATCCGGTTCGGTGGCCTCAGGATTGGGTCTCTGCTCTTTGCGGATGACGTGGTTCTGTTGGCTTCATCAAGACGTGATCTTCAGCTCTCACTGGAGCGATTCGCAGCCGAGTGTGAAGCGGCTGGGATGAGAATCAGCACCTCCAAGTCCGAGTCCATAGTCCTCAGCCGGAAAAGGGTGGAGTGCTCTCTCCGGGTCTGCGATGGGGTCCTGCCCCAAGTGGAGGAGTTTACATATCTCGGGGTCTTGTTCACGAGTGAGGGAAGGATGGAGCGGGAGATTGACAGGCGGATCGGTGCGGCGTCCGCAGTGATGCGGCCTCTGAATCGGTCTGTCGTGGTGAAGAGAGAGCTGAGCCAAAAGGCAAAGCTCTCGATTTACCGGTCGATCTACGTTCCTACCCTCACCTATGGTCATGAGCTGTGGATAATGACCGAAAGAACGAGAAGTCGAATACAAGCGGCCGAAATGAGTTTCCTCCGCAGGGTGGCCGGGCTCTCCCTTAGAGATAGGGTGAGAAGCTCGGTGATCCGGGAGGGGCTCAGAGTAGAGCCGCTGCTCCTCCACATCGAGAGGAGCCAGATGAGGTGGCTCGGGCATCTGGTTAGGATGCCTCCTGGACGCCTCCCTGGTGAGGTGTTCCGGGCATGTCCCACTGGAAAGGGGCTCCGAGGAAGACCCAGGACACGCTGGATGGACTACATCTCTTGGCTGTCCTGGGAACACCTCGGGATCCCTCCAAATGAGCTGGTGAATGTGGCCGGGGAGAGGGAAGTCTGGGTTTCCCTGCTTAGGCAGCTGCCCCGCGACCCGAATCCTGATAAACGGTAGAGAATGGATGGATGTTTCCGGATTACACTGCTAAGATAGCCCGGGCCCGGGCTGCATTCAACGAGGTCAGGCGGCAGCTCAGGGGCACTGACAGAGCTCGGTTTGGACTGATCCACCCGGTGCGGCTTCGCATCACATACAACGGCGTTGAGAAGGACTTCATATCAGCAGAGGAAGCAACCACCTACGTCAAAAACTTGATTCCTGGGTGAGCCGCGCCTGCATTTACAAGCCGATTTCTTTATCTTTTTTTTTTTTTTTTACTGTGCTCAAACTTATTATACAGTGTCTTTGTAATTTCTCTGTTGCACTGTTGCTTGGAGTCTGTGGGCTCACTAGACTTTAATCTACATTGTCCCTAATAAGTAGATTGATGCACTAACTGACTCAGTGTTAATTTAGTTTAAATATCAGGTACTCTTTCTGGCGTTTGTTTTAATTGGACGATTAAAATTGTTACCAATTTTCAGAAAAATTCATATTTTGTTTTGTGGATTAAGATTAACATTTTACAAAATTGCAATAATCGTTGCGCATACTGTCATTCACATTTGACTTGGCAGGAGTCTTTTCGTTTACTTTTGTCTGTTCTGCCTTGTCTCCAAGTTGTTTTCACATTAGTGTGGACAATGTTTTTTCTCTGTGGGAAACACTGCTGTCTCCTTTGTTCTTTCGTTGTGTGGAGACTTTGGGTGTTCTTATGTTTTGTTTTGGGGAGTGTTGGGTGAAGGGGGTCCCATCAAAGCTCTTAATGCTTATTTATATTTTTTTATTTTATTTAAATGGTTAACGCTAAAATAGATCCCAGCTTTGCTGGGCCAGGCACATCTCACAGATGTATTAGTTGGAATGTTAGAGGGATGGGCAACCCTATTAAGAGATCTAAGGTTTTTACTCACTTAAAAACATTTAAACTCTACTGTAGTCTTTTTACAGGAGACTCATCTCCGAGTTAAAGATCACCATAGGTTATACTGCCCTTGGGTGAGTCAAGTCTTTCACTCAGACTTCAATTCAAAGGCAAGGGGGGGTCGCCATTTTAATCAGCAACAAAGTACAGTTCTCTTCTACTAATGTTATTGCTGATCAGAATGGCAGATGCTTGATAGTCGCTGGTACCCTAATGCAAAAAAGGCTTTGTTGGTAAATGTATATGCCCCAAACTTTGATGATGCCGCATTCACAAATAGATTAATAAGCAACCTGCTCTTCTTGAATACTCATCTGTTGATTTTCGGAGGGGATCTAAATTGCGTTTTTGACCCATCTTTGGACCGATCTAATCCCCGTAACCTAACTCAGTCAGCTATGTCTCAAGCATTTTCTGATTTAATGAGGCAAAATGGTCTTGTTGATCCATGGAGATCTCGTAACCCTTCCATTAAAAAATTTTCTTTTTTCTCCCAGGTGCATCATTCCTACTTAAATCTTGTCTTAGGGGACAAATTATTTCCTATGCTGCACTTTCTAGTAAAAAGCTTAATTCTAGGCTTAATGATCTTAGTACTGCGATTAGTAACCTTGAGCAAAGATGTGCTCTAAACCCTACTCCAGAACTCCTTAAACAACGTGTGAATTTACAGGCAGAATTTGATCTGATTTTGACCAAAGAGGCAGAACGCTTGTTACTACATAGTCGTGGTTCATATTACGAGCATGGCGACAAGGCTAGTCGTTTATTAGCACATCAGCTACTGCGTCAGGCTACTTCCCGATTGATACCTAGTATTAAAAACACCCGTGATGTAATTACTACAGACCACACTGAAATTAATTCCACTTTCAAAACATTTTACTCTTCATTATACAAATCTGAGTTTCCTACGGACAATACTAAAATGAATGAATTTCTTCAAACCCTTATGAATCCTGTTATTGACTCTGATACTGCGCTACACTTGGATTCCCCACTCTCTCTTGAAGAAGTGCTAAAGTCAATTAAAGCTATGCAATCTAATAAAGCCCCCGGCCCAGATGGGTTTCCAATCAAATTTTTTAAAAAGTTTATTAAAAAATTGGCACCACTACTTTTAGCTATGTTCAGTGAATCCCTAGAACGTGGTTCTCTACCACCAACTCTCACACAAGCCTCTATAGCTCTCCTTCTTAAGAAGGACAAAGACCCGAACTCATGTGGTTCTTATAGAACATTATCGTTGCTGAACGCTGATGTAAAAGTGTTGGCTAAGGTAATTGCATCTTGCTTGGAGAACGTGCTCCCATCTATTATATCTGAAGAGCAGAATGGTTTTATAAAAGGGCGTCAGTTGTTTTTCAACACCCGTACACTTTTTAATATTATTTACTCTAAACAGTCGGCTGAGGTTCCTGAGGTTGTAATTTCCTTAGATGCTGAAAAAGCATTCGATAGGGTGGAGTGGGAGTACCTATTTGCTGTTTTGAAAAAAATTGGATTTGGTGATAAATTCATTTCTTGGATTCGCCTTCTTTATGCATCCCCCAAAGCCAGTGTTCATACTAATGATACTTATTCGGATTATTTTGCTCTTGGACGCGGAACTCGACAAGGCTGTCCCTTATTACCTTTGTTATTTGCCATTGCGATTGAGCCTCTGTCTATCGCATTAAGAACTCCCCCTCTATTTAGAGGAATCACTCGAAACGGGATTGAACACAAGTTATCGTTATATGCTGATGATTTATTATTGTATGTGTCTGATCCTACAGCTTCTATTCCTGGTGTTTTGAGTATTTTGGAGAATTTCAGTTTCTTTTCAGGCTACAAATTAAACCTGGAGAAAAGTGAGTGTTTTCCCGTTAACACATGCTGCATGTAGCCTCCAACAATCAGACTTGCCCTTTAAATTTAGTCTGTCAGGATTTAAATACCTTGGTATAACTGTGACGCATTCTCTGTCTAACTTTGCATCGGCTAATTTCACCCCTCTTATCTCTAAGATTAATTCTGCTATTCAAAGATGGCATAATCTCCCCCTTTCATTAATCGGCAAGATTAGTCTTGTCAAAATGAATATATTACCAAAATTTCTTTTCTTATTCCAGTCAATTCCTCTTTTTCTGCCAAAATTTTTTTTTGATTCATTGGATAAGACCATTTGTGCTTTTATTTGGGGTGGGAAGCCACCAAGGATTCGTAAAACCTTACTGCAAAGGTGCAGACTTAGTGGGGGACTTGCGCTGCCCAATTTTCAGTCATACTACTGGGCTGCTCACATCCATAAACTGTGCTGTTGGTTAAAATCTCCTGGTTCTCCTTCGTGTGAATTGGAACTATCCTCCTGTACGGGATCTTCTATACCTGCTTTACTTTATTCTTCTTTACCAATAAAATCTTCTCTTTACACTGATAATCGAGTGGTTCTTAATACACTTAAGATCTGGTTTCAGTTCAGACGGCTCTTTAAATTTGTAGCTGCTTCTTCCTTGGGTCCATTGAACAATAACCTCCTGTTTCCTCCATCTCTCTTGGATTCCACGTTTTCAGTGTGGGAGGATAAAGGTATTAAGCAATTCAAGGATCTATATGTAAATGGTGTATTTGATAGTTTTACCAACTTGTCTTCTAATCATTAACATTCCCAAATTTCCCTGAGGGCTCTCCGAAGGGATTAATAAAGTATTTCTATTCTATTCTAAACACAACCTTCCTGTCAGCCATTTGTTTCGCTATTTTCAGGTTCGTAATTTTGTTTCCAAGCTTTTCACTAACTTTCCATCTCAACCACAAGACCAGGTTTGGGAAAGCTTGCTCTCCCATAGTCCACATCAGAGAGGCCTGATTTAAAAAATATTTGATTTTATTCTGCCTTTAGGCATACCAAAATTAAGAACGCATGGGAAGGGGAATTAGGGATACATTTTACTGATGATATCTGGAAAGATGCTACCGACAGGATACGGTCTACTACCTCTTGTGCTCGTCTTGGACTGATCCAATTTAAAGTGCCACACAGGGTTCATTTTTCAAAATCCAGACTTTCTGGAATTTATCCAGAAGTGGAGGACAGATGTGACAAGTGCCAGGGCTCGCCATGTCATCTTAGTCTTATGTTTTTTCTTTGCCCTGGTCTGAAGAGTTTTTGGACCAGTTACTTCTCCATTTTGTCCGCTGTTCTTTGTGTAAATCTACATACTTCCACTGATCGCTATATTTCGCATTCCGGACTCTGCACTTCCTTTAAACACTACACAAAAGGATATTATAGCTTTCACATCTTTAATAGCAAGGCGGTCCTTATTGTTAAACTGGAAGTCTGCTAGATATCCCTCTATCTCCCAGTGGCTTAGAGATATGATGTTTTTTCTGAAACTCGAAGAGAAGAGAAGATTAAGTATACATTGAGAGGATGCACAAACAAGTTTTTCTACAAATGGAAATGTTTTATTGATTACTTTTCTAATTTGGAACTATTACCTGACTGACTCAGTGCCTGTTGTTATGTCTTGTACTATGTGTTTACCTGATGATGCTTTCTTTTTTTTTTTTTTTTTTTTTGTTATGGTCATGTTGAGCTGAGGTGGGGTTGGGAGGGCGTTTTATTTTATTTTATTTTTATATATTTTTTTTTTTCACTGTTCCTTACCTTATGTTCTTAATCCAGATGGAATTGATTCATCTTTGATTTTGTGTGTATATATACACGTAGTTGTCTATGTTTAGTTTTTTTTTTACATTTAAATGTACTTTTGTACGTACACCTGTGTGTATGTATATACTTACATAAGAAAATTGACTGTATTTTTCATTGATATTATTCAATTATCTTTGTCAATAAAAATATTTGGGGGAAAAAAAAAAAAGAAAAGAGCCTCTCAGTATCTGACACATTCACAGGATCAACATCAGCCAGCTAAGCAGAAACTGGAGAAAGTTCTGGATCTGACTGGAAGAAAGCAGCTAAGTTCGGTGGGTAGAAGATGCTGCTGAGATGTGGATGCTGGCTCTGAACAGGCCTGGTGAGCTGCAGCCTGAAATCAGATGCTGGGTCGGAACATAACATGTCCACTAAGCCAGACGGTCCGACCCGAAACGCGGCCAGACTGTCCGACTGTGGCACAAACACAGAAACTTCTTCTACACCAGGCCACCTATCATTCACTACACATTACTCCACTCTTTAGTGCCACTACTTTACCTTCGGTGCTCAGGTCTGATAAACAGTCTGAAGGATGTCAGGACTTTAGATAAAATGACTTCCATCCCTCTTCTGAACCCTGAACACACTGTATGTGGAAACTGAGGAGCAATAAAGTAACAGTAGCTCAGCTGAGTTTCTACGTTGTCCCCCATAGACAGAAACCCCTCCAGGTTTTCCAAAGTCTAGCATGGAGACCTCAGCAGCTGTCAGATTGGAATAATATGAGGTGAACAGCATCTGGAAGTTTCTCCTCTATGATGATGAGTTTTCACACGTCAGCATCTTCACACAGGGGTCCTAGCATCAAACACATACTTCAAACTCTGACCGGAGGTAGGCCTGTCTCCATAACAAATTTAGCTGTGCGATAAATTTTCTTAGAAATTATCGCGATAAGCAATAATATTGCGCAAAATGATAATGTTGTCATTTTGAGACCATTTTCAACTAATATAATGATAATGCCATAATAATGCAAGTACACCCTTTCAAAGATCAATAAACTTTAATTTCTAAAGAACATTTTACTCTAGAACTGGAAGGAATTTTAAATAACGAATAAATAAAATGGACTCTCAGTCTCATTAACAATGAATGAAAACCAAACACAACCAAAAACAATAAGTATGATAGAAAATAAAGTCCCTGTTCTGTAAATAAAACTACTCTTCAAAATATATATATATATATAAAATTAAACATGGGGCTCTGACAGGAAAAACCAGTAAAACTGCCAATTAGTGCCACTGTATCTAAAAAAAACTAGAAAAAAACAGTGCATCATTGCTGTTTATGAAGCTGAATATCTCCCTCGTTACTGCATGTAAGACTGACCTACGAGCAGTGAATTAACTACGCTGCTGCGATGCGACGCTGCACCTTTTTCACATATGCCAGGTCACCAGCCCACTGGAAATCCTCCCGAACCTCTTGATTAGCCGAATGATGTGTATTTCAGCATGGGAAATCGGAGGTTTAGTGTAAGAAGCCACTCAAATGCGTGAGTCTCACGGCCAATGCATGAGAGTTGGCAGCCCAGTAAACAAATGCGGCGTACCGGCCCGCACATGTTAAGTGCTTCACCACGGTCTCGTGCTGCAACGTGCTGCAGTCAAGTATGACGAGAGAGATTACTCCGCAACAAACGAGAGCGTTCAGTCGAGATACTCCATAGGGAAACATGTTGTTATACACAGTCTATGGTAAATTAAGATAGAAAAAAAAAAGAAAATGATCGCAGCCTGCAAACTTATCACGCTCATTTTTTCTTACTGTGCAACTGACTTATTACTTATCGCGACAGGCCTAACTGGAGGATAACTTTCCTTTATGATTCCTAAGTCATTATGAAAAAGCCTGTAAACCCACACAAAGTCAACACAATGAAGACCCTCACAGCCTCTTCATAGTCTCCAATTTTAAGCCAAGAGGTGGGCAATTAAAATTCCCATCACAGAGCAACAAAGCATCTGAAGTGGCTGGGCTATAGTCCTGAAAAGTAGCTTGGTGGCTCTATTCATTTGGTGCCTGCTGAAGCCTCACCTTCCCATCACTTCTAATTAAGGAGGGAAAAAGATCCAAACAGCTCCATGCAGTGGGCTGGAGGTGGGGCAGGGCTGGAGGGGGAGAGAGGGGGGGGGGGGTTCATCCAACAGTCTCTGATGCAAAATGAATTCACAGATAAAAGTTCAGTTTCATCAGATGCAAACGGTTTTCATTCTCGTTCCAGTTTCTCCTTTAAAATCAAACATTCAACATTTGAGCAATTTACCAGAAAACATGACAGGAAAGGAAATATTACTGGCGGCCAGTAAAAAACCAGTAAATGGCTGAGTAAAGAGATCCCTGCTGTCCATAAAAAATTTTCTCCTTATGGGTGAAAACTGTGACAGATACTCAGATACTGGAATGAGGTGTGAGGAGGCTGAACAGCAGTTCAGAGTACCCACCCTTTTTGGAGTCGTTGGAGGGGGTGTTGGAGAGCACTCCTTCCGGGGACTCCCTCGTTCTGCTTGGGGACTTCAATGCCCACGTGGGCAATGACAGCGAGTCTGGAGGGACGTGATTGGGAGGAACGGCCCCCTTGATCTAAATCCGAGTGGTGTTTTGTTGCTGGACTTCTGTGCTCGTCATGGATTGTCCATAACGAACACCTTGTTCAGACATGAGTGTGTCCGCATGTGCACTTGGCACCAGGACACTCTAGGCCACAATTCGATGATCGACTTTGTAGTCGTGTCGTCGGACTTGCGGCCGCATGTCTTGGACACTCGGGTGAAGAGAGGGGCGGAGCTGTCAACTGATCACCACCTGGTGGTGAGTTGGCTCAGATGGTGGGGGAGGATGCCTGTCAGGCCTGGCAGACCCAAGCGTGTTGTGAGGGTCTGCTGGGAACGTCTGGTCTACTAGGGGTAGATGAGGTCTGCCCAGAGCTCCTTAAGGCTCTGGATGCTGTAGGGCTGTCTTGGCTGACATGCCTCTGCAGCATTGCATGGACATCGGGGACAGTTCCCCTGGACTGGCAGACTGGGGTGGTGGTCCCCCTCTTCAAAAAGGGGGACCGGAGGGTGTGCTTCAACTACAGGGGGATCACACTCCTCAGCCTCCCCGGAAAGGTCTATTCAGGGGTGCTGCAGAGGAGGGTCTGTCGGATAGTCGAACCTCGGATTGAGGAGGAGCAGTGTGGTTTTCGTCCCGGTCGTGGAACAGTGGACCAGCTCTACACCCTCTTCAGGGTCTTTGAGAGGGCATGGGAGTTTGCCCAACCAATCTACATGTGCTTTGTGGACTTGGAGAAGGCATTCAACCGTGTTGCCTGGGGACTCCTGTGGGGGGTACTCCGGGAGTATGGAGTGCCGGACCCACTTGTACAAGCTGTCCAGTTCCTGTATGACCGGTGTCAGAGCATGGTCCACATTGCCGGCAGTAAATCAGTCGTTTCCGGTGCGGGTTGGACTCCGCCAAGGCTGCCCTTTGTCACCAATTCTGTTCATTACTTTTATGGACAGAATTTCTAGGCACAGCCGAGGCGTTGAGGGGATCCGGTTTGGTGGCCTCAGGTTTGGGTCTCTCCTCTTTGCGGATGATGTGGTTCTATTGGCTTCATCGGGCCGTGATCGTCAGCTCTCACTGGAGCAATTTGCAGTCGAGTGTGAAGCAGCTGGGATGAGAATCAGCACCTCCAAATCCGAGTCCATGGTCCTCAACCGGAAAAGGGTGGAGTGCTCTCTCCAGGTCTGCTATAGGGTCCTGCCCCAAGTGGAGGAGTTCACGTAACTCGGGGTCTTGTTCACGAGTGAGGGAAGGATGGAGCAGGAGATTGACAGGTGGATCGGTGCGGCGTCTGCAGTGATGCGGACTCTGCATCGGTCTGTCGTGGTGAAGAAGGAGCTGAGCCAAAAGGCAAAGCTCTCGATTTACCGGTCGATCTACGTTCCTACCCTCACCTATGGTCACGAGCTGTGGGTAGTGACCGAAAGAACAAGATCGCGAATACAAGCGGCCAAAATGAGTTTTCTCCGCAGGGTGGCCGGGCTCTCCCTTAGAGATAGGGTGAGAAGCTCGGTGATCCGGGAGGGGCTCAGAGAGCCGCTGCTCCTCCACATCGAGAGGAGCCAGATGAGGTGGCTCGGGCATCTGGTCAGGATGCCTCCTGGACGCCTCCCTGGTGAGGTGTTCCGGGCATGTCCCACTGGCAAGGGGCCCCGAGGAAGACCCAGGACACGCTGGACGGACTACATCTCTTGGCTGTCCTGGGAACACCTCGGGATCCCTCCAAATGAGCTGGTGAATGTGGCCAGGGAGAGGGAAGTCTGGGTTTCCCTGCTTAGGCAGCTGCCCCGCGACCCGAATCCTGATAAACGGTAGACGATGGATGGATGGATGGATGGATTGATGGATGAATGGATGGATGTTTTATTATCATTCTTTATTTTGCTTCTGTTATTGTTTTTCTCTTTCTATATATGATCTGAACAGATCAATAAATATAAATTTAAAAGAAATTCCCTTTTTTTCTGGCTCATACTTCATAAGTTACAGTTCACGAGAAACTTGTATTTATTACCAACAATGTGTAAAAAGTTACAGTGAAGGAGATTTATTTACTTTTCAGTTTGGATCATTTCAAGCCACATCCACAAAGCAGCATGTCTATGGGCTCGATATTAATTCACAAAGAGTTTGCATCCGTAAATCAGCTGGTCGCCTGTAAAAACAACCTGCCTGAAAAATTCCAGCTTGCACATGTGCAGAAGCATCTGCATGGTTGTAAAAAAGATCTGTATTTGTGAATATAAAGTTATTTTGCAAAAACCCTGTTCACAGATGCAAAGCACGAAACTCTGTGCAAGACTCTGAATTTGCGAATTATGTCCATATCTTTACACGTTAATCTGATTGGATGGTTTAAAATCAAACTGCCCAATCAGAGAGCAGACGGCTTCCCGTGCTTTCACACTGCTGCAGGCCCTAAAAGGGGAGTAGATCAATTTTAAAGATGGTGATCGTGCGACCAGAGAGGTTTATTCACAGAGGGCAGCCCCTCCGTCGGCTCGCGAGTCATCAGCCGGAGGGGTAGATGGCGGTTGTCATGGTTCAGTGGTGCAGACGCTAGAAGACGGTCAGCAGCCAGACGACCTCCCTCACCGCCCGGCTGAAGCACACCATCCTGACAGCCCTTAATTCCCTCAGGGTCTGGGTGTCCTAACCCATGAGAAGCTAAGCCGGTCCGGACCACCTGTATAGGTGCGTTTTAGCCAAGTCAACACCCGACAGCGATATTTGATCAGACCCAACTCTAGTTTTGACTAGACTGCAGACGAGTAAACCTGGTACGAAGCCTCTTTTCTCCTCTGAGATCCATGTCGTCGGTGGGAAAATGAAACCAGTTGGACTTTTCCAGGAGGAACACATTCATGGCTCAATATTAAATCATAAAGATTCTGCAGCTGTAAATGAACATTTGCATTTCTGAGACAACACGATGTGATTCAGTCCAGGTGTGCAGCTGCAGACGGATAAACTGTTGGCTCTCTTTCCGTTCAGGAACTCCCTCCCGACGTCTGCCGACGTAGACGCCTCACACAGGTAGAGGGAACCTGACGTAGTAACTGAGCTGCTGAGAGGAGGCGCCTCATTTAACTCCGACCGGGACTCACAAGGTTCTTGAAAAAGCCATGTGATTTTCCTGTTTTTATTCCCTAAAACAAAATGAAATTAACAGTAGGGATATAGAACTGTTTCTGTTTTTTGACTTGTGCTCAGAACAAGAATAAAAAAACAAGAAACAAAAGTGAAGAGGAAAACGAACACTTTGATTTGATCTAGCTGTTTTTCATCTAATGCTGGGACTGTGGGAAAACTATAAGCTCACACCTGCTCACTTCTAACTACAGGTCTTTAGAGTCTTAAGTCTCAGACTGAGATTTTACAAAGACTCTGAATCTTGTGGGGTCACCGTTTACAAAACTACAACTGGCTTCTTTTAGCATTTTAGTGATATGTTAGTGACAGTTAATACCAAACAGGCAGGGCTGATCTGCCACAAGCTCCACCATCCACCCCTCCACCTATGATGTTTCATCACCGGTTATTGTTCCTCCATTTTTATTTATTTATTTAGTTTTTATTTAATTTATTTTTTGTTTGTCAGTTTTTGCCGTTGTTCTGATTATCAGAAATCCTGTTTCTGCTTTTGTCAGAGCTCCTCTGGTGGCTGGTGATTGTGTTGCGTCACTGCGACTTGCGATATCAAACACGTTTGGTATTGTTGCAGACCCAAGACTAGGAAAAGAATGACAATAAAAAGCACAGATTACCACCTTAACCCCGATGATGCAGACAACGTGAGTGCTGTGACTCCAGTAAGACTCCTAAGATTTACTAAAGACTTTCAGTTTTTAGTCTGCAACTGTGAACATCCTTTGGTGTGAGCCCAGCATCAGAGCAGTCACATGACCAGGAAGTTGTCTGCTACTTGCATACTGTGTTTACACGTCAAGATGTAGATGCTGAATGTGACCTGAACACACACAGAACTGTTTTGCTCCGGACTGTCCGTTTTTTCCTGGTTCTTTCCTCTCATATAGCTCCGAATACACACCATGCACCCCGAATGTACATCTTCACCTCCGTCCACAGACAAAAACAAGTAAATGTTCTCCTTCTGCAGTTTGCACACAGCCTTCTTCGGCTCAGTTTGTAGATGTCTGCTGCGTGCACACCATTCTGAAGAAATCCATCACTTCTGCTCTTCACCCAGAAGCCACTCTGCTCACCTCTCTCCATCCCTTCACTTCTAATTTCATTCCCTCCTCACCTCCCTTTATGCATCCGTCTCTGAGGCCCCTGAAACTCTGCGGGGACCAGCCATGTAAAGCCCGGCCAGTAATCCTCTCAGGATATTGAAATGCCAATCCCTCCTCCTGCCTGACCCGCACCTCCACCTCCTCCACCTCCTCTCTGCAGCCTTCCTGCATCCCTGTCTTCTTGCTCCTCTAGCTAAAGGGCTTTGGATGCTCCGCTGGGCACCGACACATTCAGTACGCAGCCATCTGACATAAAGAGCAGCTCTGTGGCAGGATGTCATTACCTCATCTTCTCTTAAACACATTAATCTAACATGGAGGGATTCAACAAGCACATGACCCCCCCCCCCCCCCCTACACACACACACACACCCCACCCCCTTTGACACAGCCTGTAAACTCCCATGTTCCCCCTGGTGGCCTGAAAGGTCCTGATAAAACCTGATCCGCCGTGCACGTACATGCTCCGCTTTTTGTTCATTCAGTTCATATTTGGTTTTAATGTCATGATGTCTTACATGCTGCCACTGATGCTTAAATGGAAGTTTTATAAATGTAAATTGACCCCAGAGGACTTTTTGTGTGTGATATAAAACACGGTGGTTCAGATTAATCCTCCAGGCGTTCTGGCCCTCAGCTACCGGTTGGGAGAAAGAGCCATCACTAACAAGCTTACCGAGGCCAGAAAAACAAACAGTCCCGGAAGAGAAGGTTCAGCGAGGCAGAGAGAGGATAGCCAGGAGCAGGGAGGAAGAGGATGGTGGGGATCATGTGGAGAAGATAGCAGGAACAAAGAAGAGGAGAAAGAAGAGATTAAGAATAGGGAATTTATGGGGAGAGCAGGAAAGG
Organism: Melanotaenia boesemani; assembly: GCF_017639745.1. Classification (NCBI taxonomy): domain Eukaryota; kingdom Metazoa; phylum Chordata; class Actinopteri; order Atheriniformes; family Melanotaeniidae; genus Melanotaenia; species Melanotaenia boesemani. Next base: position 34,051,721 of record NC_055698.1, on the reverse strand, counting down.
ATACAGTGGGGGAAATGAGGAAGGAAATTGAAGGGTAAAAAAAGATCAGGATACCATGAAGGGAAAGGGCTAAGAAGAAGCAGAAAGTAATAAAGAGATGATGAGGTGAGCAGCGAGGAAGAGGTGAGAGAGTCAGTGTGTACTCCTGAATCCCCGATGCAGTATTTATAAAGATCAGGGAGTTTGGATGGAGAGAAGTTTTCATGAGAAGGTTTGCATATAAAACCTTTATGGTTCTGCTCTACACCGGCTGTTTGGAGGAAAAACATCTACTTTACTCATTCCCTGAGGGTACTTTACACATTCCTAGGAGTATTTTATTCATACCTAGGAGTACTTTACTCATTCCTATGAGTACTTCACCCATTACTAAGATTATGTCACTCATTCCTACGATTACTTTACCCATTCTAGGACGAGTTCACTCATTACTAGGTGAACTGCGCTGCTATCCTCTGGTTTCTATTAATGTAGTTTTCTTTTACTAGGAGATTAGATTTACATTTTCTACTGTGTTCCAGGTGAATTTACTCTGACACAGTAACACACAACTTGAATGTACCACTTTTGCAGTAATCTCACGTGTTTTCTTCAGAGACCATGATTATACGTACAGCCCTGGTAGTTGTGAAGATAAACTTAATTTATTTTAGGCAGGTTATTTCAGACAGGAGGCTGGAAATTGACCTTGTGGGATTAAAAGGAAGACATTGGATGTTGTGATGTTACGTCCTGCAGGAATTTCAATTGCAACGCTTCTGCAGGTTCATGTATCAGAAAGCAGAATTCATATTATGAGTTTCTCCACCCAAGAAGAAAAGAGCTGGTCAGAGTTTTGCATATATGATGAGTGAAGCAGCGTCCTCATTTCCTGCTTCAGCTCTTAGTGGAGAACATCTCCGATCATCTGTGAGAACAACAGGTCCTCAAAGTAAAGCTGACATGAGACTAGCCAAATAAGACACTGAGGCACATTCTTTCAGACACACGCACACACACACACACACACACACACCCCGTGTAAATCCTCCCTGACTCTAAAAGTCCTCTGAAAGGTCTGCAAACACACTCTCCATAAGCCTTGTCCAATCCTAGTGGATGACACAGTGAGCAGGACAACTCGCAGCCTGATACCCCATAATAACCCCACGTCAACAATGCTCTTATATCAGGTTTTCACTTTGAGTTCCTGAACTGCTCCTGTTGCTAGGTAACAGGAGGGGGATGGGGACGCGGTGGTAGTGTGATTGTAGCGGTGGTGTGTAGCTCTGTGGGGTAAATGTGATGGATATTTAACCCTTTAGCTGATCTACGGAAGTTTTCCAGCATTTCTATCCCGTCCAGGAGGTTTACAATCCAGCCACTAAATGTAGTTTTATTCAGAGACTCTATCTGGTAAATCCACAATGATCCATGATAACAGCATTATTTATCACATTTCACCATAAAAACATCACCATCACTACTATGTTGCTAAGAGACCTCTATTTAGACCTGGACATGATGATGAAGCCACTTCCTGTCAGACTTTCCACCAATCAGAGAGCTTAGATTGACGGTAACGTCCAATCAGGAGCAGCCAAAGATCAACCAGTGAGCAGAAAGTTCTATGTGTGTGTGAAAAGAAGAAAAATAATGCTCCTCTATGGCTGGAATAAAGCCAAGAAGACGTTTCTGATGCACGGTGGCGCCACAAAGCAGCTGAGCTGGAGTTGGTTTAGTGAGGATAGCAGGTAAATAGTAGCAGGAATAACTGGAAATGAGGAAAAAGTGGAAACATGGAAATAGTTTCTGTTGTGTGTTTGTTTCAATAACAATATTTTTTCTCCTGAAAGACTTGAGAGAACGATGAGATGAGAAAAGGTTTGGTCACTGTTGATCTGTGTGTTATTTCTACAAAGTTCTGTTAGTAATAAATTCTGCTTTCTTCTTCTGGTCGACCTTTATGCTGCTACATCTATTCATACATTCATTTTACATCATTTTACCTCCCAGTCTGACAGCTGCTACACACTGGTTTATAGTGGGATTAAAAGCTGCTACAGACTGGTTTATACTGGGAATAAAAGCTCCTACAGATTGATTTATACTGGGATTAAACGCTGTTACAGACTGGTTTATACTGGGATTAAAAGCTGTTACAGACTGGTTTATATTGGGATTAAAAACTGCTACAGACTGGTTTATACTGGGATTAAAAGCTGCTACAGACTGGTTTATACTGGTATTAAAAGCTGTTACAGACTGGTTTATACTGGGATTAAAAGCTGTTACAGACTGGTTTATACTGGGATTAAAAGCTGCCACAGACTGGTTTATACTGGGATTAAAAGCTGTTACAAACTGGTTTATACTGGGATTAAAAGCCTCTACACACTGGTTTATACTGGGATTAAAAGCCTCTACACACTGGTTTATACTGGGATTAAAAGCCTCTACACACTGGTTTATACTGGGATGAAAAGCCTCTACAGACTGGTTTATACTGGGAATAAAAGCTCCTACAGACTGATTTATACTGGGATTAAACGCTGTTACATACTGGTTTATACTGGGATGCAAAGCTGTTACAGACTGGTTTATATTGGGATTAAAAACTGCTACAGACTGGTTTATACTGGGATTAAAAGCTGCTACAGACTGGTTTATACTGGTATTAAAATCTGTTACAGACTGGTTTATACTGGGATTAAAAGCTGCTACAGACTGGTTTATATTGGGATTAAAAGCTGTTACAGAGTGGTTTATACTGGGATTAAACGCTGTTACAGACTGGTTTATACTGGGATTAAAAGCTGCTACAGACTGGTTTATACTGGTATTAAAAGCTGTTACAGACTGGTTTATACTGGGATTAAAAGCTGCTACACACTGGTTTATACTGGGATTAAAAGCTGCTACAGACTGGTTTATATTGGGATTAAAAGCTGCTACAGACTGGTTTATATTGGGATTAAAAGCTGTTACAGACTGGTTTATACTGGGATTAAACGCTGTTACAGACTGGTTTATACTGGGATTAAAAGCTGTTACAGACTGCTTTATACTGAGATTAGAAGCTGCTACAGACTGGTTTAGAGTGGGATTAAAAGCTGTTACAGAGTGGTTTATACTGGGATTAAACGCTGTTACAGACTGGTTTATACTGGGATTAAAAGCTGCTACAGACTGGTTTATACTGGTATTAAAAGCTGTTACAGACTGGTTTATACTGGGATTAAAAGCTGTTACAGACTGGTTTATACTGGGATTAAAAGCTGCCACAGACTGGTTTATACTGGGATTAAAAGCTGTTACAAACTGGTTTATACTGGGATTAAAAGCCTCTACAAACTGGTTTATACTGGGATTAAAAGCCTCTACACACTGTTTTATACTGGGATGAAAAGCCTCTACAGACTGGTTTATACTGGGAATAAAAGCTCCTACAGACTGATTTATACTGGGATTAAACGCTGTTACATACTGGTTTATACTGGGATGCAAAGCTGTTACAGACTGGTTTATATTGGGATTAAAAGCTGCTACAGACTGGTTTATACTGGGATTAAAAGCTGCTACAGACTGGTTTATACTGGTATTAAAATCTGTTACAGACTGGTTTATACTGGGATTAAAAGCTGCTACAGAGTGGTTTATACTGGTATTAAAAGCTGTTACAGACTGGTTTATACTGGGATTAAAAGCTGCTACACACTGGTTTATACTGGGATTAAAAGCTGCTACAGACTGGTTTATACTGGAATTAAAAGCTGTTACAGACTGGTTTATACTGGGATTAAAAGCTGTTACAGACTGGTTTATACTGGGATTAAAAGCTGCTACAGACTGGTTTATACTGGGATTAAAAGCTGTTACAGACTGGTTTATACTGGGATTAAAAGCTGCTACAGACTGGTTTATACTGGGATTAAAAGCTGCTACAGACTGGTTTATACTGGGATTAAAAGATGCTACAGACTGGTTTATACTGGGATTAAAAGCTGTTACAGACTGGTTTATACTGGGATTAAAAGCTGCTACAGACTAGTTTATACTGGGATTAAAAGCTGCTACAGACTGGTTTATACTGGGATTAAAAGCTGCTACAGACTGGTTTATACTGGGATTAAAAGCTGCTACAGACAGGTTTATACTGGGATTTAGAGCTGCTACACACTGGTTTATACTGGGATTAAAAGCTGCCACAGACTGGTTTATACTGGGATTAAAAGCTGTTACACACTGGTTTATACTGGGATTAAAAGCTGCTACAGACTGGTTTATACTGGGATGAAAAGCCTCTACAGACTGGTTTATACTGGGAATAAAAGCTCCTACAGACTGATTTATACTGGGATTAAACGCTGTTACAGACTGGTTTATACTGGGATTAAAAGCTGTTACAGACTGGTTTATACTGGGATTAAAAGCTGTTACAGACTGGTTTATACTGGGATTAGAAGCTGCTACAGACTGGTTTATACTGGGATTAAAAGCTGTTACAGACTGGTTTATACTGGGATTAAAAGCTGCTACAGACTGGTTTATACTGGGATTAAAAGCTGTTACAGACTGGTTTATACTGGGATTAAAAGCTGCTACAGACTGGTTTATACTGGGATTAATAGCTGCTACAGACTGGTTTGTACTGGGATTAAAAGCTGTTACAGACTGGGTTATACTGGGATTAAAAGCTGCTACAGACTGGTTTATACTGGGATTAAAAACTGCTACAGACTGGTTTATACTGGGATTAAAAGCTGCTACAGACTGGTTTATACTGGGATTAAAAGCTGCTACAGACTGGTGTATGCGCAAATAAAAGAGGTAAAACATGGTTTGAAGTTTTAGGGGTTAATAACGATGGTTGTTCCTTCTCCAGATGTTATTCTGGATTCCAGCTTTTATTTCGGACTCATACTAGTCTGTCACAAAAAAATACTTTTGCATCTAAAAAACTGCCTTTGTACCTCAGACCTTCAGCCACATCTTCAGCACAACCTGACTGGATCACTGTAGTGGGGTCCTGTCCAGGATTTCTAACCAAGTCCTGTACTGGCTCCAGTATGTCCAGAACACCGGTAATAAATCTCCTCTGGCAGCCGGTCCAACAGCACATCACCTACAAAGTCCTTCTTCTCTCCTATAAATCCATCAGTGGACCCCAAGAACCCATCCCGCTTCCTTCACCCCCACACAGATTGTTACTTTACTTATTTGTTGTTTAGAAGGTCCACAAGCGTGACTCACTGGGAAGGCTGGTGGACACATTGACTTGGGTGTAGAACCTCTTGTTGGGCAGCAACTCCGACACGCCGTTCAGAGCCTCCACGGTGAAGCTGTAGTTGCTGTTTGGGAGGAGGTTGACCACCGTCACTGTCCTCTCCGTCAGCCCCACCTGTTGAGGAACGAAGCCCACGCTGGCACCACACGGCTCACACTTCCTGTCCACGCACCGCCGGCACCCCACTCTGTAGGTCAGGTCCACCCGGCCTCCAGTGTCAGACGGAGCGGACCAGTCCAGGATCAATGTGGACTGTTTGATTGTGTAGACCAGGTTTCTGGGTGGAGATGGGAGTCCTGCATGAAGAGACATCAGAGAAATGAGAAACATCTGGGGCCTCATTTATCAAACTGTGCGTAGCAAAGCAAACTACAGGTGGCGTCTGTGGCGCACTTCAACTTTCAGATTTCTAAAAGCGTGAGCATGCACGTCCCACGCCTGTTTCTGTTTATAAATCAGAATCAACTCTAAAGCAGTCGCACGTGAGGGAGCGCCTTGCCCCACCCATATGGTGGCCATAGTCATCACATCATTTCCATGATGGCTTGGGAGGGAAAAGAAGAAGTGGAATTTTTAGGGGTGTGAGACAGAGATACTGATAGACCACGTTGGAAAAGGTAAAAATGTGTAACTGTCAGAAAGACAGAATAGTGGCAGCAGGTGGAGACGCTGTCATCAGTTTCAGAAGGGAAGACACACCAAAGGCATTGGAACGTCCGGATGGATATCTCAGTCAGTAGAGCATCTGTCTGCCATGTGGGAGATCGACGTTCTATTCCCAGAAAGGTGAAAAGCGTCTGCTGTTAATTTAGTAATTTATTTTAAAGTATAACTCAATATGTACAGATACATCTGAGATTGGTAGCAGTTTATTTAGTGTTAACTAATATTTCTTTCTAGTTCCTGGGTGCTCCACCTGGGTGGGCGGTGTTCCAGTTGGGTGGGAGGTGCAGAGGGACACCATCACCGCTATTAACCAGGTGGACGAGGAGTTGTGGGAAATAACGATATTCTGGACAGAAATGAGGACAACAGTAAAAACATTGTGTAAGAATAAATAAAGGAAATCCTCCTCTTGTGTGTTTCGTTAGCGTAGCATCACTTCTAGACCTCCAGCCTCCAGTCTGGTCCCGCTCTGCTGGAATGAAGGACCAAAGCTACTTTCCACACTGGCTGCTACATGCTGGCAGCAGACTGGCTCCTTATTTATCTGGATGGGTTTTATAACATGAAGTTTTGTTTCACAATGACAGAACTTGTTTTAGTGGTTGAGCTTCTTATTAACATCATCTCCCTTTTTCCTGGAAATCCTGGTTTTCCCAAGCGTGGCTCTTAGGAGGATTAATATGGAATGTGTCTTTATTCATGTCTGCAAACAGCTTTAATATGTAACATGTGGTGTGGAAGGTAATAGTGGATTGTGTACAAATGTCTCACATTTCACATCATTTCTTGGTTTTATTCTGGACCGTTGGTGTCGCTGTTTCCCGTTTTTCCAGATTTTGTGCGTACGCCTGGATCAGAGTTGCTGTGGATGTAGAAACATTTTCCCGTCATGTTTGGTTTTTATAAATCCCTAAAGTTAAACTATATTTAGCGTATGCTGGTTTTTGTTCCGCAAGCTTGATAAATGAGATCCTGGTCCTTCCTTCAACCAGGGACAATCTACTCCTTTCAGGTCACCTGGAAGACCAACTGCTGAAAACCTGGAAGACCAACTACTTAACATGCAGAAGATAAACCACTAAACACCTAAACTGACCTTTCGAGCCAGTCATAGGACTTACATTTAGAGATACATGGCTCTGTATCTTGAGAGGTACATTGATTTGACCAAACTCTTGTGGTACTATCTATTCCAAAGGTCAGTTGTCTTTGCTGAATTCATGTGATACTTGCAGAAACAGACTTTTATACCTAAATACGTTTATACTACCTACATGATGCTAATAATTAGATACTACAAGAACAACTAATAAACACCTGGAAGACCAACAGCTGAACAGGTTTAATATCACCAGATTTTCTTCTAGTTTAACAACCTGATAACCTGGACTCTGATCCCGGTTCAGAGCCCATACCTCCTCACGACTCTGGTCCTGATTTAGACTTCAGACCTGCTCATGACACTGGTCCCAGTTCAGAGCCCAGACCTGCTCACAACGTACCCATTCAGAGCCCAGACCTCCTCACAATTCTGGTCCCCATTCAGAGCCCAGACCTTCTCACAATTTTGGTCCCCATTCAGAGCCCAGACCTCCTCACAATTCTGGTCCCCATTCAGAGCCCAGACCTCCTCACAATTTTGGTCCCCATTCAGAGCCCAGACCTCCTCACAACTCTGGTCCTAGTTCAGAGCCCAGACCTGCTCAAGACGCTGGTCCCGGTTCAGAGCCCAGATCTCCTCATGACTCTGAGGAACATTCAGTTAAGAGGAACACGGCTGAATATATATTCAGTGTCAGGAAGTGTGAACAAAACTGAACGTTCCTTCATTAACACGACTATCTATGTCGGGAAGCGTGAATAAAAGTGAACGTTCCTTTGTTAACATGGAAAATTATCCGTGTCTGGAAGCATGAATGAAACTGAACAGTCTTTCATTAAGGCGGCTAACTATTTGTGTCGGGAAGCGTGAATGAAACTGAACATTCCATCATTAACACAACTAATTATTCATGTTGGGAAGGGTGAAGAAAAATTAACGTTCCTTCATTAATGAGCCTAATTATCCGTTTAAATTTGAAGGTTCCTTTGTGAATATGGCTAATTATCTGTGTCAGGAAGCGTGAATGAAACTGAACATTCTTTCATTAATGTGGCTAATAATTGTGTTGGGAATCATAAATAAAACTGAAAGTTCTTTCGTTAATATGGCTAATTATAATGTTGGGAATCATAAATAAAACTGAACATTCCTTTGTTAACACGGCTAATTATCATGTCGAGAACAGTGAATGAAATGCAGCAGATGAAGTTAAAGATGTTAAAGACTCAACTCATCATTGAAAAAACAACTCTGATGTTATTCTAGAATTATGCTGCATTGATCAAACCTCCTCCTCCCTGAGCCGCCACCTTATCGTGGTGGAGGAGTTTGCGTGTCCTGACGATCCTAGCGGCTATGTTGTCAGGGGCTTTATGCCCCTGGTAGGTTCACCCATGGCAAACAGGTGTCTAGCGGAGGGACCAGACGAAGTGCGGCTCAAAAACACCCCTATGATGATGATTAATCATGGACCAAGGTTTCCCTTGCCCCGGACGTGGGTCACTGGGGCCCCCCTCTGGAGCCAGGCCTGGAGGTGGGGCACGGAGGCGAGTGCTTGGTGGCCAGGCCTTTGCTCATGGGGTTCGGTCGGGCTCAGCCCGAAAGGGTGACATGGGCCCCCCCTCCCGTGGGCTCATCACCTGCAGGAGGGGCCATAGGGGTCGGGTGCAGTGTGAGCTGGGTGGCTGCCAGAGGTGGGAACCCGGGTGGTCTGATCCTCAGCTGCAAAAGCTAACTCTAGGGACATGGAATGTCACCTCTCTGGCGGGGAAGGAGCCTGAGCTGGTGCGCGAGGTTGAGCGGTTCTGGCTAGATATAGTTGGACTCACCTCGGCGCTGTCACGGTTATGGACTTTATGTTTATGTTTTTGGATTTCTGGTCATGTTTAGTTAGTTTTCCCTTGTGTGCTGTGGTTTTCTGTTCCTGCCTCGTTAGTTCACCTAGTCTGATTAGTTATCCACTTCACCTGTGTCTTGCTGTTCCCTCTGTGTATAAGTACTCCTGATTTTCTGTTGTTCCTTGTCGGATCCTCACCATTCACGGTTGCCTGTTCCCTCTGGTTTGTGTTATCTGTTTTTTCTCGTTCTGGATCCTGAAAATAAACCCTTTTTACCTGCACCGATTCTGCCTGACCGCCTGCATTTGGGTCCTCACCTCCTCCGACACCCACTATCCGTGACAGTAGGATCCGACCATACAAATGGACCCAGCAGGTTTGATGGCTCTCTTCCAGTATCACGGTTCTGAGGTTGCTGACTGGTTCACTACGGTGGAGGAGCCAGACCTGTGGTTTCCTGATCCTCCTCCTACAAGGTCCAGGAGGAAGAGGACGCCCCTCGAGATCATGACGTCAAGCGGACTGGTGGGACTGCTTCTTGGACTGGACACAGAGCCAGAGCCGCTGGATTGTCCAGAGCGGTCGCCTTTCTGGGGGACCAGATTGGCGATAAGCCCCAGGCCACTGGGGCGGGCCTCGTCTCGGAGGTCGACACCAGCTCCTCGGTCAAAGTCTCGAGTGACGACATCAGCTCCATGGTCACGGGTGTCGCCACGGGCTCCCAGGCCCATGCCTCCAGCTTCCCCTCCAGTTCCAGTGCCTCAGCACCCCACGCCTGCTCCAAGTCCTGCCATGCACTGCAGCGTCTGGCGCCTGCTCGGAGGTCCTGCCCTGCACCGCAGCATCTGGCGCCTGCTCCAAGGTCCTGCCCTGTGCCGCAGCATCCGACGCCAGTTCCAAGGTCCTGCCCAGCTCTTCGGCGACCCACGACGGTGTCCAGGTCTTCTTCCCCTGTGTCGGTACCATTGTTGCTCACCCTGCTCTAGTCCCTGTCCCCGAGGGGGTCTCAGGCCAAAACGCTACTCACCCTTTCCTAGTTCCTGTTCCCGAGGGGGTCTCAGGCCGAGATGCTCCTCACCCTGCTCGAGTTCCTGTTCCCGAGGGGGTCTCAGGTCGAGATGCTCCTTCCCCTGCTACTGGTACCCGACCCAGAGATCCAGTCTGCCCGTCTGGAGTTGCTCCCGGTGAGAGACGGAGAGCAGGTGTGGGTGCCTGTGAGTTGGGGTTTACCCCGGTAGACAAAAGGGTAGCCTCCCTCCGCCTTCAGGTGGGGGGACGAGTCCTGACTGTTGTTTGTGCTTATGCATCAAACAGCAGTTTAGAGTACCCACCCTTTTTGGAATCCTTGAAGGGGGTGTTGGCGAGCACTCCTTCCGGGGACTCCCTTGTTCTGCTGGAGGACTTCAATGCTCACGTGGGCAATGACAGCGAGAACTGGAGGGGCATGATTAGGAGGAATGGCCCCCCTGATCTGAATCCGAGTGGTGTTTTGTTGTTGGACTTCGGTGCTCGTTGTAGTATGATTTATGTTTCCTCAAGTTCTGTAAGATTAATTGATGTCATGTATATATGAAATGTACTATTTTTCCTTGGTGGAAGTATATGTGTGGACCGTTGGTCCAGGGGAGATGTTAAGAATTGAGGTGCTCTTTTGAGCGTTGGAAGAGAAAAAAACGCCTGTCCCGCAGAGTTAATCCCTCTCAATGTGCTGAGTTTCCCACATCCATCTACGGACTTGTAACACCCATCAACAACGCAAGAATAGATGTGTTACACTGGTGTCAGCGGTTTGTGGACTTACCAGCATCTAAAGAGGTAGAATTTTACTCTGGGACAAGCTAACGTCAGTGTGGCGCTTCCTAAGCTAACGGCACTGATAACGGAAAACAACAACGTAATGGACTTATCTTCAATCACATTTTGCTTTAACTTTAAGGCTGTGGATCTGTGGATACTACATTTTACTGAGTCCTGAGGATTTTCTACTCTTGCTGCTGCACAAGGCTAAAGCATAGTGTAAGTTCAGATCTGCGAGAAGCGGGGTAGTTAACAGAAAATAACGGCAACTTTTAGTCACAGCAGTTAGCACATAGTGGAGATAAAGGAACAAATTACCTTTTCATTCGGGAAATCGCACCATCCCTCAGCATCGTCAAATCTTGTGCTGAGTTTCCCACGTCCATCTACGGACTTGTAATACCCATCAACAACGCAAGAATAGATGTGTTACATCGTCATGGACTGTCCATAACGAACGCCTTGTTCAGGCATAAGAGTGCCCACATGTGCATTTGGCACCAGGACACTCTTGGCGGCAGTTCGAAGACCGACTTCGTAGTCGTGTCGTCGGACTTGCGGCCGCATGTCCTGGACACTCGGGTGAAGATAGGGGTGGAGCTGTCAACTGATCACCACCTGGTGGTGAGTTGGCTCAGATGGTGGGGGAGGATGCCGGTCAGGCCTGGCAGACCCAAGCATGTTGTGAGAGTCTGCTGGGAATGTCTTGCGGAGTCCCCTGTCAGAAAGAGTTTCAACTCCCATCTCCAGCAGAGCTTCAACCATGTCCCAGGTGGGCTGTGTTCCGTGCCTCTATTGTTGTGGCGGCCAGCCGCAGCTGTGGCCATAAGGTCAACGGTGTCTGTCGTGGTGGTAACCCCCAAACTTGTTGGTGGACACCAGCAGTAAGGGATGCCGTCAAGCTTAAAAAGGAGTCCTATCAGGCCTTTTTGGCCTGTGGGACTCCAGAGGCAGCTGATGGGTATCGGCGGGCTGAGCAGAGCGCAGCTTCGGCTGTTGCTAATGCAAAAACTCAAGCATGGAAGGAGTTTGGAGAGGCCATTGAGAATGACGTCCGAACGGCTTCAAGAAGATTCTGGTCCACCATCCGACAACTCAGGAGGGGAAAGCAGTGCTCCATCAACACTATGTACGGTGGGGATGGGGGGCTGCCGACCTCAACTCGGGACGTTGTGAGGCAGCGGAGGAAATACTTCGAAGACCTTCTCAATCCCACCAACACGTCTTCCAATTCGGAAGCAGAGTCTGGGGTAGCTGGTGCTGGCTCTCCCATCTCTGGGACTGAGGTCGCTGAGGTGGTTAAAAAGGTCCTCGGTGGCAGGGCCCTGGGGGTGGATGAGGTCTGCCCAGCGTTCCTTAAGGCTCTGGATGCTGTAGGGCTGTCTTGGCAGACACGTCTCAGCAGCATCGTGTGGACATCGGGGACAGTTCCCCAGGACTGGCAGACTCGGGTGGTGGTCCCACTCTTCAAAAAGGGGTCCCTGTACGACCGATGTCAGAGCTTGGTCCGCATCGCCAGCAGTAAATCAGAGTCCTTTCCAGTGAGGGTTGGACTCTGCCAAGGCTGCCCTTTGTCATAGATTCTGTTCATAACTTTTATGGACAGAATTTCTAGGTGCATCCGAGGTGTTGAGGGGATCCACTTGGGTGGCCTCAGGATTGGGTCTCTGCTCTTTGCGGATTATGTGGTTCTGTTGGCTTCATCGGGCCGTGATCTTCAGCTCTCACTGGAGTGTTTTGCAGCTGAGTGTGAAGCGGTTGGGATGAGACCATGGTTCTCAGCCGGAAAAGGGTGGAGTGCCTTCTCCGGGTCGGCAATGAGGTCCTGCCCCAAGTGGAGAAGTTCACGTATCTCTGGGTCTTTTTCATGAGTGAGGGAAGGATGGAGCGGGAGATTGACAGGCGGATCGGTGCGGCATCTGCAGTGATGCAGACTCTGCATCGGTCTGTTGTGGTGAAGAAGGAGCTGAACCAAAAGGCAAAATTCTGGATTTACAGGTCGATCTACATTCCTACCCTCACTTATAGTCACAAGCTGTGGGCAGTGACCAAAACAACAAGATTGCAAATACAAGTGGCCAAAATGAGTTTTCTCCGCAGCGTGGCCGGGCTCGTTAGAGATAGGGTGAGAAGCTCGGTGATCCGGGAGGGGCTTAGAGTAGAGTCGCTGCTCCTCCACATCAAGAGGAGCCAGATGAGGTGGCTCGGGCATCTGGTGAGGATGCCTCCTGGACTCCTCCCTGGTGAGGTGTTCCGGGAAAGTCCCACTAAAAAGGGGCCCCGGGGAAGACCCAGGACACGGTGGATGTCTTTGTTGGCCTGGGAACGCCTCGGTATCCCCGGATGAGCTGGTAAATATGGCCGGACAGCTTAGGCAGCTGCCCTCGCGACCCGACTTCGGATATGCAGCAGATAATGGATGGATGGATGGATGGACGATCAAACATCATTTATCTGGAAAAAAATCTTTTTCATTCCTTTAATGCTTCCAGCTCTGCTCCTCCGTGTGAACGGTGTGCTTGATTAAACCAATCTGGGGAATTACTGAATCAAAAGAGTGATTAATGTGCTCATTAGGCTGAGTAAATGTTATCACACAAGGATCACAGAGCACCGGCATCAGTACTGGAATGAAACCCTCCACTAGATACCATCATAGACCCAGCAATAAATGCCTCAGGCTTTGCTGCCCTGATATAGATCCTGTTCCTCCATCTAACCACAACTTCAACCCATCATCAGGTTCGGATTCTGGCTGTGTGGGAGAACCGGGTAGGAAAAAGGACGGTGTGAGGACAGAGGGAGGAGGTTTCTATTTGGCAGAGAAGAGAACAAGGAAACGACAACACACACAATAAAGAGGAGAAAGAAGAGGTTAGATGGAAGGAGTCAGACGGAGGAGGACAAGGATGAGGTTGAAAAGGAAGTTGTGAAGGAGGAGGGTGGGGCGAAGGAGGAGGAAGAGGAGATGGAGGAGGTTTGGATGAAGGAGGACAGATAATGGACATATCGAAGATGTCCAAGATGTGGAGGTCAGAGGGAAGGGATGGGTGGAGGAAAGGGAACTCTCAAGATAAAATGATAAGGCATTCTTACGTGTGCATGGAGCTGAGGGATTGTCCAGGGGGGTCCTGAAGTGGTCTTCCTCACACACACAAACCACGGATCCTTCCTCCTCTGCAATGCTGTTGGCCGGGCAAGGAAAACATTCCATCTGCCTGGAGGACATCTTGTAGGATCCGGGAGGACATGCTGGAAAACAAACAATTAGCTCATATGAATAAATGATAATGGAAAAAGCTGTTTTTCCAATAGTAATAGAAATAATAGAAAAGCCAGCTGGAACCAGAGGAACTTTTCAAAATAACAAAAAATCAGGAATCTTTTGTCAGAACCATTCACAACAGAACCTAACCACATGACTCCACTACGAAGTTCTTCATGATAAAAACTAACTGGGATCCTGTACTGGTAACATCGTCACTGTATTTGGCTAAAGATGGGAACCCGAGGTCCGTCTGCAGATGGTTCTGATTCACTTACACCTTTTCTAGTCACTGAAAGATCTGCTCTGCATGGTGGAGCAGCAGTTAAGGAGTTAAAGAGAGAAATAACAGGACTGAACCATCTCTGCTGCTGGTTCTGATCCAAATAACAAATTGCCTCCATTTTTCCCAAAGAAGACCCATCCTGCAGTGTCATTTCTGGCTCTGAGAGGAATTTAACATCAAAAGGTGTGAAGAAGGAGTAAACAATGTGTTTATCAGGATGTAAACAGATCAACAGATGTCTGCAGAATTTACTGCACACTAACACACACACACACACACACACAAACACCAACACAGTCTGTTTTCCGCTGAGCGTGACACTCACACATTTCTCTTCCTTGCAGCTCGTCTCCTGAATGAAACTTTCTTTATTTCCCATCTCCATGTTCATACTGAGAGGAACAAAAGCTGGAGTAGAAACTCCAGGAAATACCCATTGCTCACCCTGGATGAGACTCCCCAGGATTAAAACTCCTCACCAACATTTTATGGTGATATCATCAGAGAAACTTCTGGAACAACCACATCCAGTTGATCCCAAACGAATCAGACTGGACTACCTTCTGCTGTTCCCAGCCACTGGAGGCAGAGATCTGTACATCTGACCCAGATCTGGCCCGGACTTGACCTGAATCTGGCCCAAATCTGACTGGGATCTGACCTGGAACTGGATGTGGATATAGACCCAGTCTGGGTCTGGGTGTATATATTTACTAGAGATTAGATTATAGCCCTTTTCAAAACAATCATGATCAGCCAATTTTGCTAATTAAATGTTGATATATTCTTAACTTTTTCATAACAAGGTAAATGTTAAGTGTTGGTAGAACTATGTCATTGCACCATTTGTCCACTAGATGGAGCTCTGACTCTGTTCAATCCTCAGTCCTCACCGCTGTCAATAACTACAACAGTAGCTACAGCCAGGCAGCACTACAGGGGTGGGCGGAGCTTGATGACAGGTACATTTATAACAACGTGAAATTGAGCATGACTCAGCATGTCTCCAGTTCCAGTTTAACTCTGTCATGTGTCATGACAGTGACCCATGTTTCATTGCATCAGTCATGCTTTTAATTTCCGTTGCATTGTTAAAGTTGTGCTAACCTAGCTTAAGTTACTTGTTGTTAGTAATAACATTGCTGTGGTTATGCTAACCAAGCATAGTGTTAGCTTAAAGCCAGTAATACGTGCAGAAATTACGTATCTGAGAGTCCAGAACGAGGTTTCAGGATGCATGGCCTTACATATCTTCCAGGTTGTAAACATGTCTCTGCTTTCAGGCGTCTTCCCTCAGACCCTAAAAACAGCCGTCATCAAGCCACTACTGAAAAAGACAAACCTGGACTCGTCCCTCATGAGCAGCTACAGGCTGATATCAAATCTCCCCTTTCTTAGTCAGGTTCTAGAAAAAGCTGTCTTCCAGCAGCTACACAACTTCCTGACACTAAATACCTGTTCTGATGACGAACAGTCAGGTTTCCGGCCACACCACAGCACTGAGATGCTTTAGTTCAGGTCTTTAATGGCATCCGCCCGAGCACAGATAACAGGAACATTTCAGTCCTGGTACTGCTGGATCTCAGTGCTGCATTTGACACAGTCGACCAGAACATCTCACTAGACCGGCTGGAAAACTGGGTCGGACTTTCTGGTACTGCAATTAACTGGTTTGAGTCCTGTTTAAAAGACAGGGACTACTTTGTGTCTATAGGTAACTATAAATCTGAGCAAACCAAAATAACCTGTGGAGTTCCCAAAGGCTCCATCCTGGAGCTACTGCTGTTCAACATCTACATGCTGCCACTTGCTCACATTATGTAAAACAACTAAACATGTTACCACAGTTATGCTGATAGCACACACATCTACATAACCATCTCACCAGGAGACTACAGTCCAATCCAGACTCTGATCACCTGCGTGGATCAGATTAAAGATCGGATGTTCCAGAATTTCCTTCAGTTAAACGAAAACTGAAATAATAGTTTTTGGAGCCAAAGGAAGAAAAATTAAAAATCAGTTTTTAGATTCAAAGAGCAGAGTTCAAAATTACCAACCAAGCCAGAAACCTGGGAGTAGTCCTGGACTCAGACCTGGATTTTAGCAGTTATATTAAAACAGCTGTGAAGTCGGCCTGTTATCACTTAAAGAACATCTGGAGGATTAAAGGACTGATGACTCAGCAGGATTTAGAAAAACTGGTTCACATTTATCTTTAGTAGACTGGACTGCTGTAATGCTGTCCTCACAGGTCTCCCTAAAAAGTCCATCAGACACCTGCAGTTAGTCCAGAACGCTGCTGCTCCAGTTCTCACTAAGACCAGGAAAGTAGATCCTAGAACTCCAGTCCTCACTAAGACCAGGAAAGTACATCCTAGACCTCCAGTCCTCACTAAGACGAGGAAAGTAGATCCTAGAACTCCAGTCCTCACTAAGACCAGGAAAGTACATCCTAGACCTCCAGTCCTCACTAAGACCAGGAAAGTAGATCCTAGAACTCCAGTCCTCACTAAGACCAGGAAAGTAGATCCTTGAACTCCAGTCCTCACTAAGACCAGGAAAGTAGATCCTAGAACTCCAGTCCTCACTAAGGCCAGGAAAGTACATCCTAGACCTGCAGTCCTGTCTAAGACCAGGAAAGTACATCCTAGACCTCCAGTCCTCACTAAGACCAGGAAAGTAAATCCTCAAACTCCAGTCCTCACTAAGACCAGAAAAGTAGATCCTAGAACTCCAGTCCTCACTAAGACCAGGAAAGTACATCCTAGACCTCCAGTCTTCACTAAGACCAGGAAAGTAGATCCTGGAACTCCAGTCCTCACGAAGACCAGGAAAATAGATCCTAGATCTTCAGTCCTCATGAAGACCAGGAAAGTACATCCTAGACCTCCAATCTTCACTAAGACCAGGAAAGTAGATCCTAGAACTCCAGTCCTCACGAAGACCAGGAAAATAGATCCTAGAACTTCAGTCCTCATGAAGACCAGGAAAGTAGATCCTAGACCTCCAGTCCTCACTAAGACCAGGAAAGTACATCCTAGACCTCCAGTCCTCACTAAGCCCAGGAAAGTAGATCCAAGACCTCCAGTCCTCACTAAGACTTTTAGTCTTTAATCTGCTGTATTTTAGCGTCTTTCTTTCTGTTTTTATTTTATTCATTTTATTTCTTTTAATACACTTGTTATTGCTTTCTGCACCCCAGTGCTTTTAATATTTTATGTAAAGGACTGAATTGTCGTCTACATGAAATGTGCTGTACAGATAAAGTTGCCTTGCCACATAGAGGCTCACAATATTATCAATACAATATTTTCCCATCACCTGGATTAGAGTTCTGCTGCTGGTTGACCCCTCTTCACCTCCTCTCCACCCCCAAACGGTCCAGGAAGATGGTTATTCTTCCTGGTTATATGAACACAGTTCTAAACTGGGCTGATGGGGATCACATGATGAATTTATTTTAAATGCATTATAACTGAGTCTGTAAGAGACTCTTTCTTGTTAATCAGTGAAAATGAAGCTGAATTCAACTGTATTTTAAAAAGAGTTTCATAATATAATCCATCCATCCATCCATCCATTCATCTTCTACCACTTTTCCAGAGACAGGTCGCGAGGGCAGCTGCCTAAGCAGGGAAACCCAGACTTCCCTCTTCCCAACCACATTCACCAGCTCATCCGAAGGGACCCCGAGGCGTTCCCAGGACAGCCAAGAGATGTAGTCCGTCCAGCGTGTCCTGGGTCTTCCTCTGGGCCTCCTTCAAGTGGGAAGTGCCCGGAACACCTCACCAGGGAAGCGTCCAAGAGGCATCCTGACCAGAGTCTGGAGCCACTTCATCTGGCTCCCCTCGATGTGGAGGAGCAGCGGCTCTAATCTGAGCACCTCCAGAATCACCGAGCTTCTCACCCAATCTCTAAGGGAGAGCCCGGCCACCCTGCGGAGAAAACTCATTTCGGCCGCTTGTATTCGTGATCTTGTTCTTTCTGTTACTACCCACAGCTCGTGGCCATAGGTGAGGGTAGGAAAGTAGATCAACCGGTAAATCGAGAGCTTTGCCTTTTGGCTCAGTTCCTTCTTCACCATGACTGATGCAGAGTCCGCATCACTGCAGACGCCGCACCGATCCACCTGTCCATCTCCCGCTCCATCCTTCCCTCACTCGTGAACAAGACTCCGAGATATGTGAACTCCTCCATATGGGGCAGGACCCTATTGCAGACCCGGAGAAGGCACTCCACCCTTTTCCGGCTGAAGACCATGGTCTCGGACTTGGAGGTGCTGATTCTCATCCCAGCAACTTCACACTCGGCTGCGAATCGCTCCAGTGAGAGCTGAAGATCACGGCCCGACGAAACCACCAAAACCACAACGGCCACAAAGAGCAGAGACCCAATCCTGAGGCCACCAAACCGGATCCCCTCAACACCTCGGCTGCACCTAGAAATTCTGTCCATAAAAGTTATGAACAGATTTGGTGACAAAGGGCAGCCTTGGCGGATTCCAACCCTCACTGGAAACGATTCTGATTTACTGCCGGCAATGCGGAACAAGCTCTGACACCGGTCGTACAGGGACCGGACAGCTCATACAAGTGGGTCCGGCACTCCGTACTCCCGGAGTACCCCCCACAGGAGTCCCCAGGGAACACGGTCGAATGCCTTCTCGAAGTCCACAAAGCACATTTAGATTGGTTGAGCAAACTCCCATGTCCCCTCAAAGACCCTGAAGAGGGTGTAGAGCTGGTCCACTTTTCCACGACCGGGACGAAAACAACACTGCTCCTCCTCAATCCGAGGTTCGACTATCCGACGGACTCTCCTCTCCAGCACCCCTGAACAGACCTTACCGGGGACGCCGGAACATGGTTTAAGCTCCGCCGGAGATGGGAGTTGAAACTCTTTCTTACAGGGGACTTTGGGATATGTTCCCAGCAGACCCTCACAACACGCTTGCAGACCTCCCCCACCATCTGAGCCAACTCACCACTAGGTGGTGATCAGTTGACAGCTCTGCCCTTCTCTTCACCCGAGTGTCCAGAACATGGGGCCGCAAGTCCGAAGACATGACTACGAAGTCGATCATCGAACTGCGGCCTAGAGTGTCCTGGTGCCAAGTGCACATGTGGACACTCTTATGTCTGAACAAGGTGTTCGTTATGGACAATCCATGACGAGCACAGAAGTCCAACAACAAAACACCACTCGGATTTATATTAGGGGGCCGTTCCTCCCAATCACGTTCCTCCAGGTCTCGCTGTCATTGCCCACGTGAGCACTGAAGTCCCCCAGCAGAATGAGGGAGTCCCCGGAAGGAGTGCTCTCCAACACCCCCTCCAAGGACTCCAAAAAGGATGGGTACTCTGAACTGCTGTTTGGTGCATAAGCACAAACAACAGTCAGGACCCATCTCCCCACCCGAAGGTGGAGGGAGGCTACCCTTTCGTGCAACGGGGTAAGCTCCAACGTACAGGTGGCAAGTCGGGGGGGTGAAGGGAGGCTACCCTTTCGTGCAACGGGGTAAGCTCCAACGTACAGGCGCCAAGTCGGGGGGCAATGAGCATGCCCACACCTGCTCGGCGCCTCTCACCGAGAGCAACTTCAGAATGGAAGAGGGTCCAGCCCCTCTCAAGGACAGTGGTTCCAGAGCCCAAGCCATGCGTCGAGGTGAGTCCAACTATATCTAGCCAGAACCGCTCAACCTCACGCACCAGCTCAGGCTCCTTCCCCGCCAGAGAGGTGACATTCCACATCCCTAGAGCTAGCTTCTGCAGCCGAGGATCAGACCACCCAGGTTCCCGCCTCTGGCAGCCACCCAGCTCACACTGCACCCGACCCCTATGGCCCCTCCTGCAGGTGATGAGCCCACGGGAGGGGAGGCCCATGTCACCCTTTCGGGCTGAGCCCGACCGAACCCCATGGGAAAAGGCCCGGCCACCAAGCACTCGCCTCCGTGCCCCACCTACAGGCCTGGCTTCAGAGGAGGGCCCGGGTGACCCACGTCCAGGCAAGGGAAACCTTTGTCCTTGCTTTCTTATCATCATAGGGGTGATTTGAGCCGTACTTCATCTGATCCCTCCGCTAGACACCTGTTTGCCATGGGTGACCCTACCAGGTGCATAAGCCCCCGACAACATAGCCGCTAGGATTGTCAGGACGCACAAACTCCTCCACCACGATAAGGTGGTGGCTCAGGGAGGAGTCATATATATCATAATATAATATATAAGGATAATCAGAATTTCTTTCAGTCCAATGAAGAGTTTGCAGTAAACTGGATCACAGCTCAGAGATGGAAGGAAATGAGCTGTCTGTCAAACTGCAGCATGGTTTTACTACAAATCCAAAATCTGTTTTTTACCTGAATCTCTTCACTCTTCACGCCTGCGCAACAAACAGTTAATAAAATAAACAGCATGAAATGATCCAATATCATCAAACATGCTCAGTGCCACCAACTTAACCTGGAGACAGAACACACGTGTTCCAGAAAGCGGGAACGCGGAGACAATCTGACACACGATAACATGACTGCATCCCTGCAGAGGAACACGCTTCATCCTCCAAAACACAAGACTGATTATTTCATCTGTGAAGGTAAAGCAGTCCTGACCTTGCAATGTAATTAACGGACCCTTCTTTCATTAATTCCCCCATCCCTCATTTACCCTCCTTCTAAACAGCTTTAATTAAGACGTTCAACGTGGCGTACTGAGGAGTCGGAGAGGAAGTCGAGCAAGTAAAGGAGAAAGGAACGAGAGATGGAGGAGGTGGACATAACTTCATCCCTTTAAACCAGGGATCACCAACTCCGGACCTCTTGAGCCAGTGTCCTGCAGGTTTTCACTGCGTCCCTGCTGCAACACACCTGGTTCAAATGAAATAGTCAATAGTCAAGGTCTACACCAGCCTCTCAACGACCCATTATTTGAGTCAGGTGTGCTGCAGTATGGAGATATTGAAAACCTGCAGGACACTGGCTCAAGAGGTCCGGAGTTGGTGATCCCTGCTTTAAACAGTTGTTTCTCCACAGATCTGAACGCCCCGGGTCTGATTATCTCCTGGTTCATGGGGGTCTGAGGCTGCAGAGGAAACCCACACAGAGAGCCAATCAGAGCAGGAGGAAGCAACAATCTGCTGAAAGAAAACCAGCTGGGATGATGCTGCAGCTCAGAGAGCCAATTCATTGTTTCCTGACTCGCTCAGAGCCAATAACAGGCTGAGAGCGGCGCCACAGAGGTAGTGCTTCAGACGGGGATGCAGGTGGGTGTCACAGACCACCCTTCACCCAAAAGCAGCTGTGACCTCCATGCACACATCCATATGATCACACCTTCAGAGGAAGAGCAACACCTGGTGGTCATGGGAGGAACTACATGTGAAGATGACATGCTCCCTCCCTCCCTCCGTCCGTCCGTCCGTCCATCCATCCATCCATCCATCCTCTACAGTAGATAGATAGATAGATCCTGGACAGGTCAGCATCCATCACAGAGCTTTTACATAAACACCTAAACTGATCTTTATCTGATTTCTGGAGTAATCAGATTATTCCTGTCATCATGTAAACAGTATAATCAGATTATGAGGAATCAGATAAACACCTAGATTTTCCGAATACTCTGATGTCTTTGCATATGTTGACCCATAGATTTGATTTATTTATTCATTTACATCCAAGCATGTGTAAAAAGAAGGCTTTCCTTGCATCCGCTTTTTATGGAAAATGTTAAAAAGAGAAAACAACACCATCACAACATGCGTAGAACAAAAAAAAAAAAAAAAAAAAAGGATGGTGTGCAGCAGCAGGATGATGGAATAGAAAATATTCACGAGCACTCTATTTAGCAGCGTATTAGCGCCCACATTAGCATCCCACTCCCGCTCCCACAATGTACCATCAACTAGGACAAGGGAGCTTTCATGCTCTCACAGCTGGGACTCTAGTGAGACCACTGGACGGTGGGAGACATGATGGTCCCACCAGCTGGTTTTTGCTACTTACAATTATTCCTGCTACTATTTACCTGCTGTCTTTACTAAAGCAACTCCAGTTCAGCTGCTTTGTGGCACCACCGTGCATCAGAAACGTCTTCTTGACTTTATTCCAGGAAGTGGCTTCATCATCATGTCCAGGTCTAAATAGAGGTCTCTTAGCAACATAGTAGTGATGGTGATGTTTTTATGATGAAATGTGATAAATAATGCTGTTATCATGGATCATTGTGGATTTACCAGATAGAGTCTCTGAATGAAACTACATTTAGTGGCTGGATTGTAAACCTCCTGGACGGGATAGAAGTGCTGGAAAACTTCCGTAGATCAGCTAAAGGGTTAAATATCCATCACAGTTTATCCCCGCCCCCACATAGCTCCTTACATCATCACTGATGATGCTCTTTGTGTGGACTTCTGTCTCTGTCCGAACCCCCCCTCACCAAAAAGGGTTTCCATCCAACGAAGAAGCTTTTTAGATCTGTTTTAAACTTTTCCAGAACTGGAAAGATAATTCTTCTCTTTGCTGGGTATGAAGATGACATGAGGTCATGAAGACGAGCTGGCGGCCATGCTTATCTGCTGCTAGGTGGGAGTTTATTGATTCATTTTCCACCCGAAGCACCGCAGCTTCATTCCTCCATTCTCTTCTGCCATCTTTCCTCGCCCCTCACTAAGCCGCAAGGTATGAAGTGTTTGCTCCGTCTCAGCCTCAGCCGATGAAGATGCTGATCTTCATCGTCTCCATCATGGATGCAGCGCTTCACATCTTCACTGGAAACCGTCTGACTTCTGTCCAACAGTCCACACACCCTCTGATACCAGATCTGGTCTCACATACCAGGAATGATGATGATGATCAGAGATAAACCCAGACAAAAAGTCTAAAAGAGTCCGAATCCAGAACAAATTCAAACAGAAAATCTACCACATCAGGTCCCTGGGAACAGGGAGAAGACCGGAACCATTAAACCAGAACCTGGTTCTGCAGGTACCTGGGAAGAGATGGATAACCGGGACAAACAAGGTGTGAAATGCAGGTTCTAAGCTTCAGGATGAAGTGCTGCAGCAGAAACCTCAGATGGAAAGTAAAAGTAGAGAAGAGTTGGATGTGGATCCGGATGCCGGACCTCTGCTGCCTCCTCCAGCATCTGCACCGCTGCCTCTGCTGACCTCCTCCACCCACTCTCCTCCCACTCTCTGCTCAATCATTCATCTCTCTTTCACCCCTGCATCACCTCCATCCATCCATCTCATTCCAGCATGTTTTCTGTTTCCTCCCACCCTCTCTCCATTAAAACCTCCATGCCCGGAGGACGGAGCAGGCAGTGAGTGGGATCACTGCAACACTGAGTGGTCGCCATCCGGCTCCAGATGATCAGACAGCCAGAAGCAGAAACGCCCACCATATTTCACATCTCCTGCCTGATGATCTGCTAACTTGCTCCTAAAACACTCCCAGCCCTCTGCTTGGAAACAGAAAATTAGCAGTTTGCTTGATGTAACTTCCATTTCCCAGCATGCAGCTGTGTTTACAGCAGAGCAGGACCAGGACCCACATTTACCAGCCCTTACATGTATATCACCAATAAAATATACAATATGCATAAAAAATGATCTTTATGTATCAACCTGAACAAGTCCGTCGTTCATGCATTGGTCGGAAGGATCTGCTGGTAAATCCCACATTTTCCTGCTCTTTTACATCCAGGAAAACCCTCGCTGTTGCATTAACATCTTCATCATGAGGAGGTAAGGATGGAGGTGAGGGATGAGAGTGGAGCAGGAAGGAGGAATAGTTTAGCTTCCAGTTGTCAGATTTATATTTTCTATCCTCCACACGAAGCTGCAAATAAGGAGAGACGAGAAAATTCCTGCTAATGGAAGACAGTTTGCTTCCTGCCAGGTGGACCTCCTGCTGCGTGACACGCGACCTGAACAGCAGAGAAAGGTGGAAACGAGGCAGCCTGCAGGAGCATTAGAGGTGAAAGACTTCTTCTCCATCTTCATCCATCACTTCCACCTCCTCTTCCTCTGAATTGAAACCAGTGGGAAGAAAAACTCAGGAGGGACCAAACACGGTGGCCAGAAAACTTCTCAGACCTCATTTCCACAACTCATAAACACCCAGGTCCATCCATCACCATCCAGCAACCCGGTTAACTCTGCAGACCAGAACTACAGGAGACCAGAATGATCAGCTGAGACCTGTAGAAAGACCTGCACTGATCTGAACCTAGTCCACATCAGTCCATCAGACTTTAATTTGATCTTCATTCAGAGGAGCCCAGACGGTGGAGGACAGGAGTTCTGATACCTGGATCACATCATTTTAAATGGTCATACATGACGTAACTGAGTTGCATTTTAATGGCCTATAAAGACGTCTTTTCGAGCATCATGGTCATGTGATCCCTGAACCTCATTAAAACAGCTTTTGAAGTTATGTGGTCTGGTTTGGTTCAGGAAAAACACCTTGAAAGGTTACTACTTTCATCCATGAACAATTACAAATATCTGACCATGGCTCAGTGGGTAGAGTGGTCGTCCTGCAACCCAAGGGTTGCTGGTTCGAGCCCGGCTCGTGTCGCAAGACACCAAACCCCTAATTGCTGCTGATGGGTTGAGCGCCTTGCATGGTAGCTTCCGCCATCAGTGTGTGAATGTGTGTGTGAATGGGTGAACATGACGTACATGTAAAGTGCTTTGGATAAAAGCGCTATATAAGTACAGGCCATTTACCATTTACAAACTCCTGTCAGAAATACGTCCCGGGTCTCAGACGCCATCAATCAAACTGATCACGTGACTGACGTCTCTTCACCTTCATGATAAATAAACAGATTTCAGTGAAGAAGAAAGTGGTTCACTTAATTAAAATAAATCTTGTCATTTTCTGTTCTCGTTGTTTCAAAATTGATTCTTATTGGCTGAATTTGGCCCCTCCCCTTATCAAGCTACTGTCCAGCATTCCACCGATCGGCTCTGAGGAGTCTGTGTTGTCGGGGTTCCTGCAGACGGGAACCTTTAATCCCTGACTTGACTCGATTGGAGATTAAACTCTCCAAACTTATTTATGAGTTTAAAAGTGGAATTTGTTCCCGTGTGACACAAAGAGGAAAAACCAGCAGCAGCTCTGAGGTTCCTTCCTGGATTTGGAACGACATGGTGATAATTATGGATGGATCCATCTGGTACTGGGAGACCTGAGATTGAGGGGGTTCAGCTGTGCAGATGGTGGGGGGCAGAGGGTTTAGGATCAGGGGTCTGGGTCCTGGTCTGAACAACAAGACATGTGACAGGAAATGACTGCAGACGGGAGATGATTCAGAATTCTGCTGCAGAGGAGGAAAAGCTGCAGAGACAGTCCTAACAGACGTCAACACGTTTTCATCACATCATGAGATGTCACTAATTTTACTGGTTTTATTTCCATGTCTCACGTTTTTATTACAAAAAGGTTAAAAACTCAGAGAGCACGACACAGAGTCCATTTTTAATTCATCACTTTTTACTTATGTTATTTATTTTACTTCTCTTTAAAAGTGTTTTTAATGTTTAAACCTGGATTCTTCTCTTACGTTAACTAATGGTTTGTATCTACCTGACTGTATGTAAAACCTCTGAGTACCTTCTAATGCGCTCAATGAATAAAAGGTATATTTATTGTTAT
Organism: Melanotaenia boesemani; assembly: GCF_017639745.1. Classification (NCBI taxonomy): domain Eukaryota; kingdom Metazoa; phylum Chordata; class Actinopteri; order Atheriniformes; family Melanotaeniidae; genus Melanotaenia; species Melanotaenia boesemani. Next base: position 34,025,833 of record NC_055698.1, on the reverse strand, counting down.
TATTTCATTACTTTGACATAGTTCGTGATGTTTTAATGGAGAAAAATGTCAGAAAAACAATTCCGTTATGTTTTCGTGTTTTTGCTGACTGCGACCCTCATTTGTCAAATGAACGTCTGACGGAAATCTGCGTACGACCACCTCCACGCCAGGCTCGGCATTTCTCAATCTAGACGTGAGCGTAGGATACGATCAAATCTCATGACAGGTCTGAGATCATGTACTCCAGTTTGAGTCCGTGTGCATCAGCGTTGCGTCGGGTTGCTGATGGGCAGGTGGATGTCTCGGAGCAGCGGGGGGCGCTGCTGGACTCTCTGGAAAAAGTCTGCCACATAACTCTGTCCTGTGCAGTCCTGCACACCATGCTCTGGCTAACGGAAGAGACCACGGAGACGGAGAACCGAGTCCAGCCAGAGGAGGACGTCTGGCTATATGGAGGAGACAGAAGCTGATCCTCCTTCTTAACCCGTAGTCTAGACCTTAAAGTTGTAGAACTGCTCTATTTAACCAGGCTAATGTTTCCCATGCTGTGCAAAGATTTGCAGTTCTCTACTGGACAGGTGGAAATGCTAGAGGCTACAGTTTCTCCTCTGGAGGCTGTAAAAAGTGGCTTCATATAACAGAAGAACCTTGAACATAACAATGCTAAGCTAATGCAGGTAAACACAGATTTATTTACACTTTTTATTTATAACATTATTTATTTATTTACTGTTTTATTGTTTTCATTGATCTCTTAGCATCATTTATATTTTCCAGAGCGCGACGGGAAGAACTGGGAGTTTCAGCTACCAGGCATGGGCTGTGATCCACATTAAAACCAGAAAAACACTGATCATGGGTGTATAGAGACTACTTACTGATCATTTTATTCATACCTCAGCTGGAGGCGGATCAACAGCAGCGAGGCGATTACGGCCTCCGTGATCCTCCTCCATGCAGCGTTTTTGTTCCCGCCTCTGACTCTGGTTTCCAGGCTACCATAAGCACCTCTTTATTCTAAGTGTGTGTGTGTGTGTATGAATGAAGCATCATCATCAGATCTTCCTCTTGTTGTGTTTCTGTCTCGCTGTACAGAGTCGATGTAATTGCACCTGATGACTCGAAACCATGGATGTATTATAGAACATCCATGCTCGAAACGGGCTCTGCTGAGCTAACAGCCACAAAGCATGCTGGGTAAAGCGAGGCAATGGCGCGCTGCGCTCTGATTGGTTACAACAAGCAGCAACTTAGTCTGACTGAGTCGACTTCTTCTGAAGCTCACACACAAACACAGATTTAAATGTGGTGTTCTCATGCAACTGCACGACGTGCACACACACATGCACGCACTGACACGCACAAACACGCACATTGTGAAACAAAAGACAAGATGCTGAGAGACCACACACATTCGTCAAAAAGACCACAAACCATCCTTCCTTCATGTCCACCTGAGTCGGATTGTGATGGGGGGGTGACAATGAGGTTACCATGACAACAGCTGACAGCAGATTTCTCAACAGCATATCTGTTCTGTCTGACTTTGGCCGGTCTGTGGTTGGAGTGGTAACAGGGGCGGAGCTAGAGGAAGCCATGGCAGCTGCTGAAATCTGATTGGGCAGCCCAGGTGTTACCCTCAGGTGATAGAGAGACACATCTTCCCAGACCTGCATGGATCACCAGTGTCACTACACGACTTTGTTTCCTAGTTGATCGTTTAAAAATATTGTCATGTGGCTGTTTGTAGAAGTTTTTAGAAGATGATGACAAGTAGCGATGTTATGTAAGGCTGTTAACCTGATGTTAGCATGAAGCTACATACAGTGCTAATCTAGCTAGCACTAGATTAGCTTTAAGCTGATGTAGGGAAACAAGGTCATATTTAGTTTTCAGTGAGTGTGTTTAGGGACTACACATCAACTCAATTGATCAAGATTTTCACATTGAAGCTGAAAATAAACTAAAGGGAAGCTCAGTATCCACGTTACTTAGTGCTGGTTAAGCTAACACTACATGATCCAGTTTTATGTAAACAGGAGGCTAGAAAGGCTACTAGCTGGTTTTGAAGTAGCTACAGCATGAAAATGTGGAAAAATAGATCCTGGATCAAGTCTGGTTTAGTAGAGGAAGATAGAAGAATGAAAAGGAAGGAGATATTTCTGACTTCTAGTGAAGAGGAAGGACACAGATCAGACCCCAGACCCAGTATCAGCAGCCCTACAGCTCCCACCGTGGAGCTAGCCACACCAGGATCCAGTCTACCACCACCACCACACAGCAGACAAGAACCAATACCCTTACTACTCCATCAGGATCCTCTAATTAAGCAGTCAGTAATCAGCCTGAAACCATCAGGACTGGATCAGGTGTTGATCCAGGAGGAAACGGCTGTTGATTTGACATCTAACTGTGTTTGATCACAGAGATTAGTCTTCAATTCAAAGCAGAAAACAGCTGGAAAACCTCTGAAACATGCAGCTTCACACAGACCCCGAACACGTCCAGATTGGATAAAAGCTCTTCCTCATCAGCAGCTTCATCTAATGTTTGCTTTTCTTCCCATATGACCCGAAAGGAGCTGAGGGAGCTCCCTGTCCCCCCCACCTTTACTCTGATGTTGACTGAACATGAAACAGAGCGATGAGGAGGAGGAAGAGGGAGAGGGAGATGGAGCAAGTCTTTTGTCTGAACTGGAGGATGCTACTTGTAAGGAACATGTAAGGAGCTGAACATTAGTCGGAGGGATGCGGGAAGTTCTGCTGTCCATCACTAACGGCCAGTAAATCTGCTATTATGCTAATACGAAAGGCTGGAACGTAGAAACACTCTTTCATCTTCTTTCAGTCTGCATGGCAGCAAGCGACCCTGGCTCGCTCAGATCTGCTGCCGCTGATATTTCATCGTCTGAGAGCTACTTAAAAGTCTGATGTGACTTCCAAAGCATCCCTCCTCCTCTCCCCCTGATCTCCATCCCTCGCCCTTCATCTCAGAGCATTACACGGGCAGTCATGTTCCTCGCTTTCATCTGAACACCACACTTTTCTCACAGCAAATGGATAATAAAGGCTCATTTCAGCCCCGTTGATGCACAAATACATGCATATGTATTAGAGAGGAGGAGGAAGCTCACTGAGAAGGATTCAGATGCACATGAATCAGTTAAAACTCACCCACACACGTTGTTCTGTGTGTGTTTGACCTCAACCTCCAACTGTGAGCAGAAGGATCAATAAAGTGTCCCATTATGGGTTTTATTGACTATCTAAGCAGAACGATCAATAATGCTGATTTGAGTTATCCCAACATTATAAACCCTTATTTATGTCCAAAACCCAGAATTTATATGAACATCTGCAGTGATGCTGCTTGAAAAGTAAATAAAAGCAGATAAGAGTCCCAGTAGAAGATCAACAACACATCAGAGATGAAACTGAGATGTTTCACCATGTGATGAAAATATGAGCTGATAGTGAATCTGATGGAAAAGGTTGGAAAAGGAGCAACAAAAGGCTGGAAAAGTACCTGGTACAAACCAGAAACACCTGGAGGAGCATTAGACAACTAACCAGGTTACCTGGTAACAGGTCAGTGAGATAGATATAGCAGCAGGCCGACCAGAAGAAGAAAGCAGACTAGGCTACGGCGTAGCTATCATGGGCGTCTGCGTGCGGTCGGCTACGGCGTAGCTATCGTGGGCGTCTGCGTGCGGTCGGCTACGCCGTAGCTATCGTGGGCGTCTGCTTGCGGTCGGCTACGCCGTAGCTATCGTGGGCGTCTGCGAGCGGTCGGCTACGCCGTAGCTATCGTGGGTGTCTGCTTGCGGTCGGCTACGCCGTAGCTATCGTGGGCGTCTGCGTGCGGTCGGCTACGGCGTAGCTATCGTGGGCGTCTGCGAGCGGTCGGCTACGCCGTAGCTATCGTGGGCGTCTGCTTGCGGTCGGCTACGCCGTAGCTATCGTGGGCGTCTGCGTGCGGCCGGCTACGGCGTAGCTATCGTGGGCGTCTGCGTGCGGTCGGCTACGGCGTAGTTGATGCTGGTGAGTTTGCTCTCACACATTGTTTTGATGTTGTGTTGCAGTTTTTCCTCCTAATCTGAAATTATTATTCTAAATATTGTAAATAATGAATAAAATTAGATTTTTCTTTCTTTATAATTTCGTTTTGGGCTTTTACTGCTGGTCCTTCCGCCCTGCTGCTGTTTGACTGGAATTTCCCTTCTGTGGACGAATAAAGGTCTCATCTCATCTCATCTAATTTAATCTCATTTCATTTAATTTTATCTCATCCTAACAAATTGCAGCAGGATGAAAATGTTAAGCTACAAAGAAACATCAGATTTACAGTTTTTGATATTGAGATTATTTCTGCTCATGTTGAACTATTTATTATTAAACTGTTTCAGGGTGAGAAACCTTCAACTGGAAAACCAAGGAGGAGGAGGAGGGGGAGGAAGACCTGATCAACTAATCAGACAACAGCATGTGGACGTGGTGAAGACGACTCCAGAACACTGAACCTGCTGCATCCTCCCCTCCCTCCTCTTCCCCGTCTTCCTCCTCTTCCTCCTCTGTGGTTCTGGTTCGGGTATTTAAGTGGCGTCCTGTGAGTCCGACACATACGAACGAATAACAGTGAGACAGATGGCGACTGCTGGGGGTTATTCTTTCTCCCACTGAGTATTGACTCAGTCACGGGGGGGGGGTTCATGTTTCCTAACTTTTGTGGTTTATGTTGAGGAACTGTTCAAACAGAACATCACATGGCGTGATCAGATGCTGGATCTGCTGCTAATTGCAACTTCCTCCTGTGAGATGAGGGGCTGAAGGAGCCATGAAAACGGGGAGAAAAGTGGAGAGGAAGCAGAGAATTGATCATGGCTCAAACGAGGAGAAGAGGACATGGATTCAGGTGAGGGAGGAAGATTAGTTAACAGGAATGGAGAGAGGAAAGAGGGGTAATCCCCCCCTGCAAGGTTTAATGGTTGGGCCCAGTAGTGGATGACACAGGCAGGAGGTCCAGAGGATGGATCGATCCAAAACTTCAGACAGGAAAACTTTCTGAAGGATGAAGAGGAGTACTGAAGATGGAGAGAAAGATGAGAGTCATGGTGGAGAAGAATGAAAGAAATGATTTCCACAGTGCTGCTCGGCCAAGAGGAAGGCCGGCGTTGTGGGGGCGGTGAACACGCTGAGGGTGTCAAACATGAGCAGGAACAGCCTCCAGGTGGAGATCTGACCCCCAACAACACAGAATGAAACAACTACAGAAGAAGAAGAGGTAGCTGGTAACAGAGAGGAACCACCAGAGACACAGGACACCTTATCTAATCAAGACCAAACTGCTCTTCCTAAAACCAGGTCCAGTACTAACAAGACTTCCTGTGTTGAAGGAGTTGGGCAGTCTTCTCTTCCAGGACCTGTACCCAGTGGTCCAAACCAGCTGCAGCTCCAGAAAACTGAAGAATAATGAAAAATACCTGGATCACAGATTCTACCCAACCACCAGGCGATGGCAGCAGGACTGAGGTCTTCCAGCATCAGCTGGATGATGCTGAGACGTTTCCGGATTCTGTGGTGGTCAGGGTTCGGGGTCAGGACCGTCCTCTATGGGTGTCCTCAGGACTCAGGTGGAACCAGGTTTTAACCCTCCTCAGGGCTGCAGAAAGACAAACCAGGAGCTGCTTCTGGCGGTCATCTGGACCTGGACCCAACCAGAACCCAGACCATTCCCAGAATTCCCAACTATCCAACTGGCTGCTGTGTGTTTTCCTCAGCAGTGACACTAAAACCTCCTCAGCATCATCCTCAGAGTTCAGGATCTTCCTCATTCTGCAGGTCCACACAGTTGCTAGTTGACTTAAACCCAGGTCCTTCAGCCACCACTGCCCCTAATCCAGCACTGTCCAGTCCAATCACTAGCTGTCTTTCAGAGTTTATAGCAGTGTTTCTCAATCCTGGTCCTCAGGGACCACTGCCCTGCATGTTTTAGTTCTGTCCAACTCCAGCACACCTGATTCAGATTAACTGAGCTGCTTGTCAAGTCCTTTGTAGGCCTGCTTACGAGCATTCATTTGAGTCAGGTGTGTTAAAGATGGACAACTCTAAAACATGCAGGGCAGTGGTCCCGAGGAACAGGATTGAGAAACACTGGTATATAGTGATGTCACTTCCTGTTCACAACATGAATGAATGAATTTTCATTCTAACTGTGATTTTTCACAGCTGGAATTGGAATCCTGGAATCCTGCCTGCTGAGAAAGATTCTGTCACTCCGTAAAAGAAAGATGTCAGACCAGATGTGAAGATGCTAAGCCGAGTACCACCTCCTTCCTGCCACCTGCAGGGGGCGCTAATCTGCATGAAGTTATTGTACACAGTTGATCTGAGTGTCATGAAACAGCTGATGGTCATGTGGAGGGGCGGATAGGAGTAAAGAACACAGGGAATAAACACCTCATCATGGAAGCTCAGAGGGAGGTGTCCCTGCAGCTCGCCGGCCACCTCCGGCCCATGATTCACTGCAAATGAAATGTCACCGTGGTAGCAGTAAAGCAGACTGGCCCGGTCCCTTGCAGCCTAATTGTATTTTACAGCCATATAAACAACAGTCAGCAGCTCCAAGACAGAGACACAAGTTATTGATGCTGCTGTTTATAGGTGGAGGCTTGTGATGTCCCATCAGGGAGTACGTTAGGGCCTCTAGGGAAGCTCAGCGTAACGCTCACAGATGGAGGCCTGCCTCTAACATGGCTCCCCCAGGACACTCACACAAAACCAGCGGGGTAAAACTAACCGCAGGACCTGGCGACATCCTCACAGCCTCCACCGTTATATCGTTGCAGGAAGATTTACAGTGTCTCACCTGTACTGCTTTTCCCAGCATGCACCACGACAGCGTTTGTTTAGTTACAACAATCAGGTCATTTAAGTTATGTTAAAAACATCCAGAAAGGTTTCCTGCTCTCCCTCCTCTGCAGACCGCAGCCATGAAGACGTTCCCTCAGGCAGCCCACGGGGATCGGGTCAACTTTCCGAGCCGTCACCTCCATAACAGCAGGTTAGCAGAAAGCTAACGGCAACAGCAGGATGGAGACATGTTTACATCAGATTAATACCAAGCTTCTGGAACCGGTCTTTCATTCAGTCTGCATGATAATCACAGAAAACACGAAGACGTCTCCGACTTCAGCGGCTGAGCAAAGTAAATATGAGCAGTAAATTCTGTTTGCTGAGTTTAGCTCCATTTCATTTCAGACTGGCAGATCCTGCAGGAAACCCAGGCAGCCGGACCCTACTGGTCCAGATCCCATGCAGACCAGCGGATATTTCCCCCAATAAATAAATAACTTCCCATAATTTCCAGCAAAACACGGCGCCTAAACACTCCTGAGCATACTCCCTAGTAGCTAGCTACGTCACATTCACATCCGTGGTCTGGTATGGATTCAGACAACCACAGTTGAATCCACCTAAATCAAGTGATAGAAGAAATGCATTCATGTCCTGGAAATTCAAGCAATTTTTTACATTAAAAAAGGAGCAGGGTGAGGAAAACCTCACGGTGAAGTTTGTGTCTGCCCATTAACAACCTACTAGCTGGGTCTCCAGACTAAAGACTCTAACTGAAGAAACACCTTAAAGTAATTTTTATTTACTGTATTTGTCGCCTATAGTTTTGCTTTTTGGTGCATTTTTTACGGTGCCAAAGGGGCGTCCACATGAAATCTGCTCACCACCAGGTAGGGGAGCAGAGCGGACACGGCGGAGCGCAAGAATATGTTTTTTAAGACTAAGCTAACATTAGCATTGTATTTAACTTACACGGTTGTTGTTGGCGATTCATAAGCTTGACAGGCCAATCTGACTACTGACATTTCACCATGGATTACTGTTTCAGCCAAGACTCTGATCTGGCATTAAGTAGTTTAGGGGAGAAATGTCACGTTTTATGCACGTTGTGGTGATGGTTTTCTGGTAAATTTGAGGAAAGAATGAAAGCTTTGATCGCATACAGCCGGCTACATTTGGCTGTGGCCTGTTATTTTGCTCAACAGTGTAGAGCAGCAGGAACTTGTCAACTTACTTCAGATCTAGCAATAAAATGTCTGTAAAGACATACTACTATTGAAAAACTGTCACTGGAAAGTGTTTATTCTGTGCCTTTTTGCAAATTGTTGAAAAAAATTTAACTATGCCATTTAATGTCAATTCTAATGTTAAACATATTTAAATATATTATGTCATATGATTGTGTGAAAAATATAGAAAATAAGACCTGTAATAAAACAATATTTCCTTCTGTTTTACCTACAAAACTACTACTCATTTCATAAAAATAGTAAAATATTTGGAGGCACTGCCTATATTCATGGTACTGATATAAGTGTACTTGCATTGTCTGTGCACTTCCTGTAACATTCACCAACCGGATCTCTGTTTTTGTTGCTTGTTTTAGAGGAAACATCCCAGTGCCCTACTACAAATTCTAGAAACATCATTAGATGACTCCATCTCAAGCACAAAATCTGTGGCACTTTCACTCTTTGTCAAAAGAAAAGGAAAAAGTTTTGTTTAACTTTGGACTAAACATTTTTTTCTGTCTACAGATGTTTGCAATGTTGTCCTTAGTCCTTAATAATGAGCAGGAACATGTTGGAAACAACCTGTGTTACATTATCCACATTACGCTTTACTTGTACTGTCAAATTTAGAGGCTTTTGCAAGAAAGTAGATGTAAACTTTATATAGAAAAAAAAATTGGTGCTATGTTCATGCACTTTGTCACTTTATTACAGAAACAGAAATGTTGACGTGACAGTGTAATAAAGATAAACATTAATTTTTAACTGGTAATTGTTTTATTTGATTCAAATACTGTTTTGCATTAAAATGTTTTCCTGCAGGAAGAGCTGCCGTTGCTTTGTTGATTTGTTGATGTTGATTTTAATAGACATCAAACATCAAACCATAGATGGAACTGGCAACCTTCATGCTACAAGACGACCACTCTATCCAGTCACAACCCCCCCACCCCTCCCAGTTACACTGGTTTACACCAGTTTACAGTAGTTTATACTGGCTGTGAGGATGAGAAAACAATTAGACAGATGACACGTACGGGAGTCAGGCAACGGAAGGGTATAATCAAATATAAATCATAAAATCATAAATAATAGGTTACGAGTGGAGTAGTGAAGGTTGTTTTCAGTTAGTAGGGGGACAGCTGCAGAAGTGAACACTTGTCTCTCAGCCTTGAAGCTGCATAACAGGACAGACAGCAGACACCCATGCACACACACACACACACACACAGATAAAGACACAGAGAGTGACTTTTGACAGAGATGGTTTGTTTGATATTCAAATAGAATAGCACACACACATTTACAGCATCTGAGCCAGACTGGACCAGTTTCTAGGGTAAAGTGTTTCCTGTGTTTAGACTCTGCTTGGATTTCGAAGTACTTGTTCCTGCTTCTAGTTAGAGTCTCCAGATATATCTGCGAGGAATTGCTCAAGTAACTTCTTACTTCTAAATAAAATTATTGAAATTGGAATTGATCTCAAGTGGTTTTTCTCCATCAACGGACCCGGGGGAATCTGGGTATTCCAACAATTTGGGGACTTGTCCGGGATGGAGATAAGCCTGTTGAGTGTTTATTAAATTGGGATCAAATAGAAAGTGGGAACCAATGCATCGACTCTCCTGGTCGACTACCACAGAAAGGTAAGCAGAAACCTCTTGACATCCAAAATTCTGCGCATTGAACACTTTAAAGGAGAGTTGTAATATTGGACCACTTTCTCTAAAATTACATAGAGCAATTCAGCAATAACAAAATTAATTTAAAGTAATTCTCGCGAGGGTTGGTAATATCAGCAGCGTCTCAGAGAGGATGAACGTGGTGTCCTAATTCTGGGAAGTGTGTTGGAAACCTAATGGTGACAACAATACACACTGAAAAGAATTAATTGGCCTTGTTGCTCGGGTGTTATGCCATACAAACCGGCTGGCTGCTGAGGGGAGATGAGGACACTGTGGGGGCTAACTAAAAAAAAAGAAAAAGTGAATTAAAAAGGTTGTGGAGGGTAGAAAATCTCCGCGGATTTCTCCAGTAATAAATAGTGTAAGTAAGTAAGATATAAGATTAAAAAGGTTTTAAGTCCCGGGGTAGATTAGATTAGATTAGATTAGACTTTATTAATCTCACAGTGGAGAAATTCACTCGTTACAGCAGCTCTTGTGACAGAATAAAGTGAACATGCATCACAACAAGAAGGTGCAATATAAATTATTTACAAGAAAAAGTCTAAGAAAAACAAACAAAAAAACATGTAGCATTATAAATATAAAAAAGTATATATATATATATATATATAATTGACAGTGCAAGAAAAACAACCTCACAGGCTATGTACATATTTACATGGTGATGGTGGGATATGAAGAATATGATGACATTGATAATGGGGGGTATTGCACAGTAAAATATAAATAAATATTACACAGTATTATGACTATACAGATAAGTTGTACAGTCTGACAGCAGTGGGGATGAAGGACCTGCGGTAGCTCCTTCCTACACTGAGGGTGTCTCAGTCTGCTGCTGAAGGAGCTGCTCAGCCCCTCCACAGTCTGGTGCAGCGGGTGAGAGGTGTTGTCCATGATGGATGTGAGCTTGGCCAACATCCTCCTCTCACCCACCTCCTCCACAGAGTCCAGCGGGCAGCCCAGGACAGAGCTGGCCCTCCTGACCAGCTTGTTCAGTCTCTTCCTGTCCCGGTCAGTGCTGCTCGCTCCCCAGCAGACAACAGCGTAGAGGACAGCAGAGGCTACCACAGAGACATAAAATGTCCTTAGCAGAGGCCTGCATACTCCAAAGGACCTCAGTGTCCTCAGGAGGTGGAGGCGACTCTGGCCCTTCTTGTACAGGGCGTCTGTGTGGTGTGACCAGTCCAGTTTACTGTTGAGGTGAACACCCAGGTACTTGAAACTGTCCACCAGGTCAATGTCCTTCCCCTGGATGTTCACCGGTGTGTGGGGTAGTGTCCTTCTCCGGAAGTCAATCACCATCTCCATGGTCTTACTGGTGTTTAAGCACAGGTGGTTGCGCTCACACCAGTCCACAAAGTCCCTGATGACTGACCGGTACTCCAGCTCGTTCCCCTCAGACACACAGCCCACAATGGCTGAGTCGTCAGAGAACTTCTGGAGATGACAGCTGCTGGTGTTGTAGGTGAAGTCCGAGGTGTAAAGGGTGAAGAGGAACGGTGAGAGCACTGTTCCCTGAGGGGCCCCCATGCTGCAGACTACCACCTCAGACACACAGTTCTGCAGACGCACGTACTGTGGCCGGTTGGTGAGGTAGTCGATGGTCCGCGCAGCTAACTTTCCATCCACTCCAGCTCCTTCCAGCTTCCCCCGCAGCAGCGCCGGCTGGATGGTGTTGAACGCACTGGAGAAGTCAAAAAACATGACTCTCACGACGCTCCCAGCGGTCTCCAGGTGAGCCAACGTCCTGTGCAGCAGGTAGATGACAGCATCATCCACCCCGATGTTTGGCCTGTAGGCAAACTGCAGCGGGTCCATCGTGGTGCACACCACGGAGCGGAGGTGACCGAGGATGAGCCTCTCCATGGTCTTCATCAGGTGGGAGGTCAAGGCGACGGGTCTGTAATGGTTCGGCTCCTTCGCATGTGATATCTTAGGAACCAGAACCACACAGGAGGTCTTCCACAGGACAGGGACCTTCTCCAGGCTGAGGCTCAGGTTAAAGATGTACCCGAGCACCTCACAGAGCTGGTCTGCACAGGTCCTGAGCAGCCTGGGGCTGATGCCGTCTGGTCCTGCAGCTTTCCTGTTCTTCAGCCGCCTCAGTTCTCTCCTCACCTGGGCCGATGTAAGGGAGAGGGGGGAGGTGGAGGGCAGTGGGGGGCTGGTGGTGGAGTCCATTGGTGTGGAGTGGAGATGGGGGGTAGGTGAAAGTGGAGGTGAAGATGAAGGTGGTCGGGGGAAGGGGATGGTAGACTCTGGACTGGGGATGTGTGAAGAGGAGGGAGTGGGGTTAGAATTAAATCTGTTAAAAAACAGATTTAAATCATTGGCCCAGCGCTGGTCTCCATCAGCTGTCCCTCTGGCACCACTCTGTCCAAATCCAGAGATCTCCTTCAGCCCTCTCCACACGTCCCGTGTGTTATTCTGCTCCAGCCGCTCCTCCAGCTTCTTCCTGTAGCTGTCCTTGGCTCGCCTGATCTTGTACTGGAGTTCATGCTGAACTCTCCTCTGCTCCTCTCTGTCCCCTGAAATGAAAGCCCTCTTCTTCTGGTTCAGCAGGACTTTAAGCTCAGGGGTCACCCAGGGTTTGTTGTTGGAGAAACACCGCACCCTCCGGGTTGGCACAGTGTTCTCCACACAGAAGTTGATGTAGTCTGTGATGCAGTGGGTCAGGCCATCAATGTCCTCTCCATGAGAGCTGCAGAGTGTCTCCCAGTCTGTGGTTTGGAAACAGTCTCTCAGTCTCTCATTGGCCTCATCGGTCCACACTTTCACAGACTTCTTCTGTGCCAGCTGTCTTCTCACCCTGGGTGTGTATTCAGGGAGCAGATGTACGAGGTTGTGATCAGAGCGTCCAAGCGGGGGGAGGGGGGTGGAGGTGTATGCGTCCTTCACATTAGCATACAGTAGGTCCAGCGTCTTGTTCTCCCTGGTGTGGCACTTCACGTACTGGACGAAAGTAGGGAGAGTGGCAGAGAGCGAGGTGTGATTGAAATCTCCGCTGATGAGCAGGAGGGACTGCGGGTGGCGAGTCTGCATCCGAGTCACTGCGCTGTGGAGCAGCTCACAAGCAGCTGCTGCATCAGCCGAGGGAGGGATGTACACATTAAACAGTATAACGTGTGAAAACTCCCTCGGGAGGTAATACGGCCGCATGCCCACAGCGAGTAACTCAATGTCCCTGGTGCAGAGCTGTTCCTTTACACAGACGTGCGCCGGGTTGCACCATCTCTTGTTGACATACACCGCGAGTCCCCCGCCTTTCCTCTTACCACTCTCCGCCGCACTCCTATCCTCGCGCAAAAGTTTAAATCCATCCAGGGAAACCACAGAGTCCGGAATAAGTCTATTCAGCCATGTCTCCGTTAAACACATGAGGCTACATTCCCTGAACTCCCACTGTAGCCGGGTCAGCGCCGTGAGCTCCTCGGTCTTGTTGGAGGGGGAACAAACGGTTCCCATAATCACGGAGGGTAAATATGGCCTGTACCTCCGTTTCCTCTCCTGGAGCTTTCTTCCTGCTCTGCAGCCTCTTCTTTTTCTCCGTATCTCCGCGGGAATCTCCGGCTTCTCCGCGTAGAGAAGAGCAGTGCCGCTCAGAGCTAACAGCTGGTCCCTGGTGTAAACAATGGAGCCGCTGAAACCAAAGGTGTCCCCCGCCGAAGTTTGGAAAAGTGCCAAAAAAAGCAGAAGTCCAAATAAAAAAGTAATAAAAGTAGGCTTCCCATGTGCAGAATTGCACCTGGTACTGACTACTTTAAAGAAAAAAAGAAAAGCATGTCTAAAAACCATAGAAAACGCTAAAAAAAAAAGGAATAGAGGAGGCAGAGCTGCCGTAACACACAGCTGCTGGCACAGCGCCATCTTGTTTTTTTTTTTGTTTTTTACTGACATACCCTACCCTGAAATCTGTTAAGATTGAAAAGGTTTTGGGTGTTAGAAAACTGTCACAGTGCTTTGGCTGGGGTTGAGATTTCTCAGCCGTCCCTGAAGGCATTCTCCCTCCACTTCTGATTGCCTGCTCTGATTGCTGATGCGCTCCACCTGCGCTGTGTTCTGTATATACCTGTGTGTGGCAACTTCTCTTTGCCAGATGACACCAGAGGTCACGGAAGCAAGTTACCCGTCTCTCGCAAGTTTTGTCCCAGTACCACGACCTTAAGGAGGTCTTTAACAAGATATGAACCATCTCCTTGCCCCCGCATCATCCCTACGATTGTGCAATTGAGATCCTTCCTGGCACGATGCCACCCAGGGGCCGTCTTTACTCACTATCTGCTCCCAAAAAGAAAGCCATGGAACAATACATTTCTGATTCCCTCTCAGCTAAACTCATCCGGCCTTCCTCCTCTCCAGCTGGGTTCTTTTTTGTGGAGAAAAAAGACGGCACGCTCCGACCATGCATAGATTTTTTTTTTATTATTATTAAACCTTTATTTAACCAGATAAAAAGCCCATTGAGATCATGATCTCTTTCACAAGGGTGACCTGGCCAAGAGGTCTGCAGCACGTCATAAACAGACAAACAAAACAGTATGAGAACCAAAACAAAGAAACAAAACAAAATTAAAACATACAAGATCACCAAAGCAATAGCATTTTCAATATAGAGTGCATGTACTATCCAAGCAATTTTACAACAGACAACGAATTAAGATTTATAACACAGGCACTGTCCAATAGTCTCACTCTGTCTGTCCTTTAATATTGAGCGGAAAGCTCCAAGAGGAATAATTTCAAGAAGTTTCAGTTTGGACTGTAGAGTGTTCCATGCTGTGGGGGCAGCAAAGCTAAATGCTGACTTTCCAAATTCAGACCTTACTCGTGGAACAGATAAAACAAGTGTAGAACAAGATCGCAAGGCATAGCAGCTGCTTGTTTTCTGCAGTAAAGTGCACAAATAAGGACTCAAGCTTAAGAGAGCCTTATAAATTAGGGTCAGCCAGTGTGCATACCTACGGGCACTATTTTGCATATAGTTCATAGTGATGGGTGAGATAACTGCAGCCTGTGACAAATCTCAGTGCCGCATGAAATACAGTGTCCAAGGACTGGAGACATTTGGACGAAGCACTCAAATAAAGCACGTCCCCATAGTAGATAATGGGCAAGAAGGTTGCTGTCACTAATTTCTTTCTGACCCTGAGAGAGAAGCAGGTTCTATTTCTGAAAAGGAAACCAAGCTTCGCCCTAAGTTTAGAGACCAGATTATTTATATGAGTTTTAAAAGAGAGCTGTTGATCTATGATAAAACCCAAGTACTTGTAATGTGAGACCTGCTCTATAGGTTTTTCATTTGATGTTGTGATATTTGGAATATTCTGCGGTAGCATCTTTGAATGATGGAAGACCATGAGCTTGGTTTTGTCTGTATTTAAAACCAATTTAAGATTATATAAAAGAGACTGGACAATGTTAAAAGCAGATTGTAAAAACTCAAAAGCCTGAGTGAGAGAGGTAGAACAGCAATAAATAATGGTATCGTCTGCATAAAAATAGTACATTGCATTTGATAAGTTATTACAGAGATTGTTTATATAGATTGAAAATAAAATGGGTCCCAGCACTGAGCCTTGAGGTACCCCTTTGGTAATGTCCAGAAAAGAAGAGGTGGTTCCCGCCACCTGAACACATTGTGTTCTATTTGATAGGTAGTTGGCAAACCAGGCAGCTGCATGTGTAGATAAGCCAGTGTGATGTAGTGCTTGTACCAACAATCTGTGGTCGACTGTATCAAATGCTTTTGATAAATCAATAAAAAGAGCTATACAATATTTTTTGCTGTCCAGAGCCTCAGTTAAGTCATTTAGATCCTTCAGAGTAGCTGTAACAGTGCTGTGCTGTTTTCTAAAACCAGATTGGAGTGGAGATAAAATATTATGCAATTCTAAAAATTCTTTTAACTGGTCACTGATTATCCTCTCAAACAATTTGGCTAAAATACATAATTTGGATATAGGTCTGTAGTTGTTTACATTTGTAGGTTCGCCCCCTTTCAGCAGGGGGAGAACGAAGGCTGACTTCCAAATTTTTGGAATTTTATTGCTCACAAGACTCAGGTTAAAAATATGTGAGAGAGGCTCAGCAATAAAATCAGCAGCCAACTTTAAGTAAAGGGATTCAATTTTATCAGGCCCTGCAGCTTTATTTGTGTCCAGCCTCTTTAGTGCATTTTTTACCTCAGAGGCAGATATAGACATGAACTCGAAAGGACAAGTGATGGGACCACTCACTGCATGTGGAGTCAAGGGTGTATTTACATTGGGTAGACCAGTATTTTTCAATTCAGGATGTAGTGACTCGAACAAAGACCCCGCAGAAATAAAATGATCATTAAAACAATTAAAAATAGCTGTCTTGTCGGTCAGTGTACCAGATTGAGTAATTAAAAAACTTGGCAAGTCATTAGTTGTCACATGATTTATAGAAGATTTTATGACTTTCCAAAACTTTTTAGGGTCATTTATATTCCTTATGGATTCATTCAGATAAAAATCAGACTTAGCACGTTTAATAAGCGAAGTACGTTTATTTCTAAGCTGGTGAAAGCTGAGCCAGTCTACTTCCAACTTTGTTTTCCGGGCCCTGGCCCAAGCAATGTCTCTCTCTTTGAGGAAGTTTCCAATTTCAGAGGAAAACCATGGATTATTTCTTCCCTTCACCCTAAATTTTCTAAAAGGAGCATGTTTATTGACTATTCGTTGGAATTCGTCATAAAAGTATTTTAGAGCCAACTCTACATCGTCAAAAAGAGAAACTCTACTCCACTCAAAGGCAGCTATGTCGTGCATAAAAGCCAAGATGCAAAAGTTTTTGACATCTCTTTTACATATAATATTGGGTTTAGACCTTGGAAGCTTAGAATTTCTTATAGCTGCAATGGTACAATGATCACTCAGGTCATTCGCAAATACACCTGTATCCGTGTACTTAAGGGGAGCATTTGTTAAGATAAGGTCAAGTAAGGAAGATTTTGATGGGTTTTTAATATTGGGCCAAGTTGAGGCATTGATCAATTGAGTTAAATTTAGTGAGTCACAAAAAGCTTTAAGATTATCAGACGAGGCAGTGAACCAGTCAAGATTTAAATCACCCATCAAAAGAAGCTCACTGGGATTGAGCCCAGTCACACAAGATGCAAGAGAGTCGAGGGCTTCAGGGGAGGCAGAAGGAGGTCTGTAACAACCTATAATTGTGAGAGCTTGGCCATGGGAGAATTCAAGCCTCAGGGCAAGGAGTTCAAAATGTTTGGTGATGGAGAGAGAAGATAGCAAGGTAACGTGAAATTTATTTTTTATGTATATAGCCACCCCTCCACCTTTTCGTGGGCGATCACACCGGAAGACATTATACCCACTGATAGCAATATCCCTGTCAGAGACATATTTACTTAGCCACGTTTCTGATAAAATAAGGATATCTGCATTAGTTATTTAAATCCAGATCTTGACGGCATCTAGTTTGGGGAGCAAGCTCCTAATGTTTAAATGAAGTAATCCTAGGCCTGTCCTGGCTCTGAATTCATCAGGAGTACTAATGTTATTTAAAACAGGGCCTGGATTTAGTTGTACATTGCCTGATAGCAAGAGTAAAAGCAATATAAAAATTCTTTGTTTTATATTGTGAGATGACCCAGTGACAGTGTTAATTGACTTCCCACTGTTATAGAAATTGACTTCACTATAGGTGAAACATCTTTTCAAGACAAAAATACACCATAAGCGAAGTTGGTTAAATTTTTTTAAGACTGCCCGACAGGAGGATATCCATAGGGGCACTGACAACTCACACGACTCAATAGTTTCTAAAGACCAGGCAATTGTTATAGCATTTGGCAAAGTCAAAGATTGGTGGTGCACTTGTTTGGGTACACCACCACAGTTGTGGAGAGCTGGTCCAGGAAGAAGCAAGAAACCCAGGGACAGTGCAAAAGTTAAAATCATTGTTAAATTATTTCACCAGATTCAAAGTGAAGGATTAAAAAAGGGGGGAGATGGGGAGTCACCTGCGGGAGAACGCTGGATAATCTTCAGGTTGGCTTTGGTAGGCTGAAGCTGGCAGAGATGTAAGCTGTAGCTGGTGATGAAGGCCTGAAGCTAGCAGGGACCCAGGCTGTAGCTGTTGAAAAGCCAGGCTGAGCTGAGGCTAGTAAAGACCCAGGCTGTATTCAGGCCAGGCTGGGGCTAGCAGAGATCCAGGCTGAAGTCGGTGAAGGCCAGGCTGAGCTAGCAGAGACCCAGGCTGTAGCTGATGAAGGCCAGGCTGAAGCTAGCAGAGATCCAGGCTGTAGCTGATGAAGGCCAGGCTGAAGCTAGCAGAGATCCAGGCTGTAGTCAAGCCAGGCTGGGGCTAGCAGAGATCCAGGCTGTAGTCGGTGAAGGCCAGGCTGAAGCTAGCAGAGACCCAGGCTGTAGATGATGAAGGCCAGGCTGATGCTAGCAGAGACCCAGGCTGTAGCTGATGAAGGCCAGGCTGAAGCTAGCAGAGATCCAGGCTGTAGCTGATGAAGGCCAGGCTGAAGCTAGCAGAGACCCAGGCTGTAGCTGATGAAGGCCAGGCTGAAGCTAGCAGAGATCCAGGCTGTAGCTGATGAAGGCCAGGCTGAAGCTAGCAGAGATCCAGGCTGTAGCTGATGAAGGCCAGGCTGAGGCTAGCAGAGATCCAGGCTGTTGCTGATGACGGCCAGGTTGAGCTGCGGCTAGCAGAGATCCAGGCCATAGCTGCTGAAGGCCAGGCTGAAATTAGCAGAGATCCAGGCTGTAGTTGGTGAAGACCAGGCTGAGACTACCAGAGATCCAGGTTATAGATGGTGAGGCTAGGCTGAGACCAGTAGAGATCCAGGCTATAGTTTATGGAAGGCCCGATGAGCTAAGGCAAGCAAGGATCCAGACTGTAGCTGCTGGAAGCTGGTAGATTTTAAAATTCAGTGAGCACACGGAAGGCTCTTTATGGATGATTTTAGATTAAGCCTTCCTTAGTCAACTTTCCAGCAAAGAAAAGTGAATAAAACACACTAAAATGGATGTAAATTAAGAGCACACAAACAGGAGACAGTGCTGGCAGCCATCTTGATTACCGGGGCTTAAATGATATCACCATTAAGGACTGCTATCCCCTGCCTCTAATGTCCACTGCTCTAGATCTTTTACAGAAAGCCAACATCTTCACGAAATTGGATCTATGGAATGCCTACCACCTAGTCTGCATCAGAGAGGGGGATGAGTGGAAGAGGGCTTTTAACACCCCAACCGGACACTATGAGTATTTGGTAATGCCTTTCGGATTGACAAATGCTCCCACCATGTTCCAGGCATTGGTTAATGATGTCTTATGGGACATGCTGAATACTTTTGGTTTTGTTTATTTGGTTGATATCCTTATCTTCTCCCAAAACCTTGATGAACACGTTTTTCATGTCCGTGCTGTTTTGCAGCGTCTTTTGCAGAATCAGCTCGACGTTAAAGCGGAGAAATCTGACTTTCACAGCTCTTCTGTCTCCTTCCTGGGTTATGTGATCTCAGCCGGTGGTTTCAAAATCAATCCCTCCAAAGTTTCAGCTGTCCGGGAGTGGCCTACACCTGAAAACCGTAAGCAGCTCTGTAACGAAGCTGAGGTTCGTTACGTGGACTGGGACATGTAAATAATATAGCACACTAATTGGTTTTCATGTACATTTTCACGTTAATTGACAGTTTGGCACTGTAAAAGAAGTACACTAATGCACAAGGTTGAACTGTTTATTGAATACTGATATTTGGTTTGTTTTGTAGATACCTGCCAAAGACAGCCCTTAGCAGTGATTATGTGTACATTTGAAGTTCATGGAGTAATAGGTTTTACTTACCTGGCGCATGGCCTCTCCAGGGTGACCGGGCAAATGGGTTGCAGGTGGCCTGGATATCTTTTAATGATTTGGGAGAGACCATGTGGCAGGACGATTTTGAGTTTATTTGTATATTGGGTTTTTGGTTTAACTTTATGATTGTAATGTGTATATAGTGTGTAAATACGTTTAGCTTTGGTAGAAGGAATTTTAATAGAGAAATGTGTTATAATTGAGGATGCACCTGTTGGAGGAATGGTACAGCCCAATCAGCAGCAGAGAATAAATGAGGAGGATTTGCTCATTTGGGTGGTGGCTGCTGATGGTGACTGGACTACCCTGCAACAGAAGGAGTGAGTTTTCTGTTTAACCTATGATTGATGAATAAAACCTTTTTGGATTGGATTCTGCAGTCCTCGCCTCACTGTTTTCCAGCCGCTCGTAGGCCAGCCTGCTCACAAGCTCCAAGGAATTCTGGGTTTTGCCAATTTTTACCGGAAGTTCATTAAGAATTACAGTGTCCTAGTCGCCCCACTCCACCAGCTGACCTCTGTGAAGAAACCTTACGTCTGGACAAGTGACGCTGAGTCCGCCTTCAACCAGCTTAAACAACAGTTCAACTCTGCTCCTATCCTGCGCATGCCTGTTCCAACCAGACAGTTCTTGGTGGAAGTGGATGCCTCTGACTATGGTTCATTTTAAACTATGATATGGGCAACCAAGAACTCCTGGCGGTAAAGTTAGCTATGTAGGAAAGGTGCCACTGGCTGGAGGGCGCCACTATACCTTTCACTGTCTGGACGGACCATAAGAACTTGGAATACCTGAAGTCCGCCAAAAGGCTAACACCGCAACAGGCCCACTGGGCGTTGTTTTTCAATCAATTCAATTTCACTGTAGCTTATCGCCCTGGTTCAAAGAACACAAAACCCGATGCTCTCACCTGACAGGCGACTCATCTGGAAGAGGATACAGGAGACAAGGGGGTCTCGTCTGGAGGTAAACTGGATACAGCTGGAGGAGGAGATCATGCAGGCCCAGTCTGGTTCCATTGTGCCCAGTGGTTGTCCCGCTGGGTGCTTATTTGTGCCCCTTCACCTGCATTCCAGGGATTTGGTTCTCTGTCACTCCTCCCGTATGGCCTGTCACCCGGAGTTGCGCGCACGTTTCACCTCCTGTCCCAAAGGTTGTGGTGGCCTTCCTGTCGCCGGGATAGCTTCGTCGCAGCCTGTCCAGTCTGTGCTCGATCCAAGACTTCACGGCAACGTCCTGCTGGTCTGCTGCATCCGTTGTCCATACCCCGATGGCCCTGGTCCCACATTTCCATGGACTTTGTGACAGGACTTCCTCCCTCTGAAGGCAAGACTGTCATTATGACCATCATAGACAGGTTCTCCAAGATGGCTCACTTTGTGGCACTTCCTAAGTTGCACACGGCTAAGGAGATGGCAGATCTGTTATCTACCCATGTGTTCAGGCTGCACAGTCTTCCCCTGGACATCGTCTCTGACCGTGGACCCCAGTTCATCTCCAGATTTTGGGCTGAATTCTGTCGTCCCCTGGGAAGTCCACGTCAGTCTTTCGTCTGGATTCCACCCTCAGTCAGATGGTCAATCAGAAAGAGCAAACCAGGTACTGGAGACTGGTCTCTGCTGTCTGTGCTCTGAGAATCCGTCCTCCTGGGCCCAGAACCTGTCTTGGGTGGAGTATGCACACAATTCCCTGCATTCTTCTGCCACAGGACTCACTCACTTCCAAGTGGTGAATGGTTTTCAACCCCCTTTGTTCGAGCCTCAGGAAGAGGAGGTTCGGGTTCCCTCTGCACACGTGGCAGTCCGCCGCTGTCAGTTACTGGTCCTCACTTTCAAAGGTATTCACCATCTGGCCCCTCCTTATCTGTCTGATCTCCTCCATATTGCCACTCCCTCCCGTGCTCTCAGGTCATCCTCCTCCATTCACCTTACTGTTCCCTCTGCCCGTCTCTCTACCATGGGGAGCAGAGCCAGCTCTGGAACTCACTTCCATCCGAGATTAGGAACATCAACTCCCTTCCATCATTCACATCTGCACTCAAAACCCACCTGTTTAAACTGGCATACTCCCTATAACCCATGTATACTGACTGTTTTGTGTAATTTTTATATCAATGTCTGTTATCTCTTTTAACTCTTATGTAATTTATATTTTTATTGTCTTTTTATTTATTTTTCTTTTTGTGTACGGTGACCTTGGGTGTTTGAAAGGCGCCAAGAAATAAAATGCATTATTATTATTATTATTATCGCATGTGGAGATGCACTCAGGCTGCGCTGCTGCGGACTTCTTGCAGTACCAGACAGCTGCCAATCGTCGGAGATCAGCGGCCTCTTCCTACCAGGTGGGTCAGCATGTTTGGCTGACCACTAAAGATCTGCCTTTGCATGTGGAGAATCAGAAACTGGCCCCTTGGTTAGTGGGCCCGTTTCCCATTACCAAAGTAGTGAATGCAGTGGCGGTGCGTCTCCGCCTCCCCAGGACTCTGTGTGTCCATCCCACATTCCACGTGTTCAGGGTCAAGTCTGTTCTCTCCTGTCCACTGGTTCCCGCCTCCAGACCCCCTCCACCTGTCCGGTTCATTGGTGGTGGGCCTGTCTATACGGTGCGCCGCATCCTGCGTTCCCGCCATTCTGGTCGTTCCCTCCAGTACCTTGTGGATTGGGCGGGGTATGGTCCTGAGGATCACTCCTGGATTCCTGCTCATTTTGTGGTGGATCCTGCTCTTTTGTCCCGTTTCCACCGTCATCATCCGGCTCAGCCTGGTGGGTTGTCTTGAGTCGACCCTTGGCGGGGGGGCGGGGTACTGTCACAGTGCTTTGGCTGGGGTTGAGATTTCCCAGCCGTCTCTGAAGGCATTCTCCCTCCACTTCTGATTGCTTGCTATGTTTGCTGATGCGCTCCACCTGCGCTGTGTTCTAGATATACCTGTGTGTGGCAACTTCTCTTTGTCAGATTGTCTTGGTTAATCTTCTGCCTGCTGATCTTGTTTTGACTTGGATTTTCTGATTCTGCCTGCCCCAGTCTGGTAACTCTGTTTTTCTGTTGTTTGGGTTTTTCTGGAACTCTGATCTTTGGATTGTCTTCAGGATTTGGATTATATTTTTTTTTTTTTTTTTTTTTTTTGTCTTGTCTTGTCTTGTCTTGTCCAGCATCGTTGCAAACAGAATGATTGTCTGGCTGCTGTCTGGTGCTGGGCAATTTTACTCTATCAAGCAGGGATTTATACTACATGTATAAAGTCCCTCTTGATGACATGAAAAACTTTATTAAATCAGACTCTTAATGCTGGACTCGACCGGAGGGGACAGAGAGAGAGAGAGATAGAAAAGAAAGTAGAGAGAAGAGGGAGGGGAGAGAGAGGGACAGAAAGGGTGTGGGGAGTGCGGGTGGGGACTTAAAACATTATACAGAAAACCATGTAATCCATACTACTTGCAACATATATAGCTAAGATCATCCTGGCCAGTAGGTCATTACACAACTAGTTGATAATAGTAACAATAATAATAATCACAATAATAGTAATAATAATAATAGTAGTAGTAATAATAATAAGAGTAAGAGTAATAATAATAATAATAAGAACAGAAATAATAAAAAAAAAAAGAAAAAAAAATATGATAATAGATATAAGTGAAACTGCTGTATTCAAGAACACGCGCAGAGAAACCTGTGTGGATATGCTGGAGAACTCGGCCACATGGCGACGCAAAGACTGTGTGGAGACGTTCAGGAAGGAGTGACCATGCAGAGTGATCATGCAGATGCCACCTCACTTGAACAGAGGCCAGAGTCAGGCCAGCGGTCCCGAGACCCAGGCCACCAGCCCCCCCGTAGGCTACAGATCCCGACCGGTCCACAGAGACGACCACTCGCCCGCTCAGGAAGGCAGCAGCAGGAGACCCCAGCAGGAGCCGCCCCGCGGACACAGGGCACCGGCCCCGGCAGGCCGAGGCCAGCAGTCCCCGACCCCCCCGGGCACCGGCCGCCCGGGACAGACGGGGCAGAGGGCCCGGGCCCAGGGGCGCAGGGACACCCCCCCACCCCCACAGGCCAAGGGCCAGCACGCCACCCGGGGGGACCCGGCCCGCCCAGACGGCCACCGCCAGAGGCCAGCCCCACACCCCAGCGCCCAGCCGCACACCCCGAGAACCAGTCCTGCCCCCCCCCCAGACCAACACACACAAACACACACACTCTCCTTCCACTCCTCCATTCATCCTCCCACACATACACCATCCAACCCTCACATACTCTGTCCTCCCACACACACACACCATCCTTCCACCATCCATCCTTCCACACACACACCATCCTTCCACCATCCATCCTCCCACACACTCACCATCCTTCCACCATACACTCTCCCACACCTACCCCATCCTCCCACACACACATCATCCCTCCACCACTCATCCTCCCACACACACACCATCCTCCACCTTCACACCTCCCACACACACACACACACACCATCCTTCCACTACCCATCCTCCCACACATACATCATTCTCCTACACATACACCGTCCTCCCTCTCCTACACCAAACATCCACCTTCACGTACCCCATCCTCCCACACACACACACACCACCCCTCCATCACCCACTCTCCCAAACATACACCACTCCCCCACACACACACCATCCTCCCTCCCATACACCATCCATCCTCCTGCACACACACCATTCTTCCACCATCCATCCTCCCACACACTCCCCCTCCCTGCACCATACATTCTCCCACACATACCCCATCCTCCCCCACATACATCATCCCTCCACCATTCATCCTCCCACACATCCACCTCCACACACCCCACCCTCCCACACACACACACCATCCCTCCACCACCCATCCCCCCACACACACACCACTCTCGCCCCCCCCCCCCCCCCCCCCCCCCCCCCACATACACACACACACACAAACACCATTTGGTGGATTATAGACCTAACCACTGTCACCGGAAGGATCACTCAGGACCACCTATTGGAAGGCTCAAACCTGGAGCTGAATACCAATCAACCGACAGCCTTGCCCCATTCTAACTCTCTGGGTCAGTTGTTTTGACAGTCTCTCAGTGGGAATTCCTCTGGCTGCTCCTGTCCTCTCTACCGGAGAACTCTGCCGTGTGGACTCCTTCACCTCCACTGGTACGAGATCACACTCAGCAGCTTTTTGTCCCTGATAATTCTGACTGCTCACCCCTGCTCTCATACGTCCACAGGCGAGCCGCCAGAAAGGAACCAGATGCTACCATCCTGAATACATTTCCTTGTTTCAATAAAACCTTCTTTACACCAATCTTTGTGTCTCTGATATTCACTGGGTCCAGTCTGCTGAATCGTGACAGAAAACACTCGGTCTTGGTTTTACTAAACCAGTCCTAAAAAATAGCTGAATCAACAGGTGAAGAGTGAAAGCCTGATTACTCAAAATGTGCACCAGACAAATGGTGGAAAGCTATCAAAGTTCAGTTAAATAGCAGGAGACTGGCATGTGCAGGGAAAGTGGAAAGAGAGAAGAAAAAAAACAGAAAAAGGGAAAATGAAAGGGATACTGCAGTGAGAATAAATGCATAAATAAATAATGCTAATAATAAAATAAGTGCCCTATAAAAATACAGTAGAAAAGGAGATAAGAAAAATGAATAGATAAATAAACAGAGAAGTGTGAGTGTGTAAGTGTGATTGGAGACTCTCATTCCAAAGCATCGAACAGAGTGGACACTTCGCTGGTGTTACTGAAGCTCTGTTGAAAAGTTGAATAGTTTCTGAGAAATCTCATGAAGAAGTAAAAAGGTTCCCGTGTCAGTAAAAGCTAAATTAGAAGGAGATGCTAAATTTATGCATAAAAAGATTCAGATAATGTAAAATAATCTGACCTGTCTGAGGAGATGTTTTGCTCTGCTCCAGAATACATACACAAGGACACGCTTTCTGGTTTGAAAGGATGGTTGTCCATTTAGAACGAAAAAGAAAAAGAAGAGAATTTATCCATATGTCTATGTGTGAAAAACTATAGTATTTTAGTCTCAGCTGATTTGAGTCTGCATAATGAAACCTTTATAAAATATTTTTATAAGCATTTCATTCCTTCATCACAATGCTTTGATTTTACTCGATCTTTCTACTTAATTTGTGTTTTGGAGCACTAAAAAAATGACTGGATATCTGTAATATT
This sequence comes from Melanotaenia boesemani, assembly GCF_017639745.1. Lineage (NCBI taxonomy): Eukaryota > Metazoa > Chordata > Actinopteri > Atheriniformes > Melanotaeniidae > Melanotaenia > Melanotaenia boesemani. Next base: position 34,000,029 of record NC_055698.1, on the reverse strand, counting down.
TCTTTTTCCTGTAAATTTAACTGACCTGGCTGGTGGACAATTGGACACACACACACACACACACACACACACACACACACACACACACACACACACACACACACACACACACACACACACACCCCACACACACACTCTCACAATATATTTTTTAAACTTGTCAAAAAGTAAACAATTTTTTACTTGAAAACAAATGAGATCTGTCATCTCGTCATGGTGATAAAAAAAAAGAAAACCAGAGATCGCGTTTTGCTTCTGCACGTACAAACACTGGAGAATTTATTTTTACACTATCAAATCAAAAACTTGCAACTCTTCTCAGAGACATATAGCTACACACACGACTCAGCTCTTCAGGTAGGAGAGTCAGCAGAGACCCACTAATAAAATAAATAATAAAAAATAAATAAAAAGAGAGGGAATAAAAATCTATCACCACCATCTCCTCCAAACTGAGACTGAGACCCACCCCTACCTGCTCCACCTGAGGCTCCATATGATTCAAGAAAAGAAACAGACATTTGATCTCCAGCAAATACCACCAGAGGGTTCCTCTGCTCCGAGTTTCAAAGACTGAAACCAGATGTTTGATGGATGTGTTAACATCTGCTTTGGATGGTAGAAGACCATCATCCAGAACGCTCCTGATCATGCGTTTTATTCGGAGGACAAGACCAAAGCTCAAGGACAAACCGGCACAAGAAACCAACTGTGTGAGCTCTGCAGCCCAGCTTCATGGTGGCGTGGCTGCTGGGCTCTGCAGAGGCGAACACAGAGGTGGGTGCAGGGGGCCTGAGGTTGTAAAACCATCTAGTTCTACTGACCAGAGAGAGAACATCCATGTGGTGAAAGAGGGTCATTAGCCATAAGATCAAAAAGGCGGTTTGCCATCTGACTGATCCACGGCAGAGCTGACTCTGGGATGGAAGCAGTCATGTGACCAGTTGACACGATGATGGTGAGACTGTTCTGATTTCATACCACAAATAATTAATGATTTGATACAAAGCCCCGTTAATACACTGAAGTTAAACAGATCTACATCTTTATGAAAAGAAAGTTCTTAAAAGTAAACAGAAAAAAAGCTTAATTTCTAGACATTTCATACACAGAAGACTAGTTCACAACTGTAAAAAGAGACACACATAAAAACACATGAACACACACACACACACACGCTCGCTGGAACGAAGTATCTGCTTGCTACTGATCCACATGACGTGTTCACTAACCCCGTGTTGTTTTCACAATTTACAAAGAGAACATGTTTAGTGAGCTGGTGACAACAACCTTTCCTCAGTTATCTAACACTGACTAACACACCTTTGACAAAAAAAAGATAAATAAATAAATAAAAAACAAGATGGAAGATAATATTTTATTTGATCCCTTCAAAACATTGTTATGGTGACTCATTGACATGAGTTTATTTGATTGCCCAGTCTAATTGCAACTCCAGGATGTGGTAAGATGGTATTTCTCTTAGTTTTAGTGAGTGTGTGAATCCTTTCCTGCCGGAGGTGTAAATGCCAACATACGGATCCTTACATGCATTAATGTAAATACCGAACTGCGGTTTCCCTGCTTGGTTCTGTGTTGTGATGCAGGCTGCACGCCTCCTGATTTCCTGACAACTTTAAGTGTGTGTGTGCTGGCACTAAAACTGTTCGTGTGTCTCTGGGTCCTGAGTATTTTAATTTTGGTCACAATCTGCTTAAATTAAGATTTTAATAATCTTGGTACTGTCTCTATAATTTATATTGAACAAGAACTGAATCTGAAACTCCAGTTAAAGATACAAACTGAAGACCTGAACTATTTCAGTCAAGCAAACTAAGAATCTGAAAGCTGTCTGAAATGAGATGAATCAATAAATAAATTGCTTAGAGGGAAGTTTCGTAAAACTTAAAGGAAATGCTGATGAAAAAAATTGAAATTAAATTAAAGGAGCTCCTCTTTTAACTGTCAGCAGACGTAACTGTATGCAAATTAGTTTAAAAAAATGAATGTTGATGTAGATAAAATTATTTTAGGTCATTGTTGTCTCTGCAATAACACAAGAACATGCACTATAAAATTATTAGATAGATAGATAGATAGATAGAAGTACTTTATTCATCCCAAGTTGGGAAATTTAGGTGTTGCAGCGGTACATTTAGCAGTTGTGCTTCTAAAGGTAGCAAAATAAAAACAGTATAAAAAATTTCAATATCTACAAAGACTTATACAAGGAGGTATTTAGCTATACACAGTAAGAAGTGAGAATAGCCAGCAAATAATATAGTCCAGTGCAATGATTAGTAGTGTGGTGTGCGAAATTGAGCTTATCTGTGCAAAATTAACCAGTTACACACAAAATTACCCAATTACATACTTGACAGTTGTTTTCAGTGACACAAGATGAGGAGTTTAACTGTGTAAGGTTGATCCAGTCAGTGCAAAAATTCACCAGTTACAACAGTCACGGTACAATTACGGTATTATTGAGACACACCGGGAAAAAAATAAAATCTATTTCATATTGGTCTGATATCCATGGATATTCTAAACTGATTCTCTTATATACATATATATATATATATATATATATATATATATATGTATACAGTATATACAGAGAGAGAGAGAAAGCTGTTCAAACAAATTTGGCTGATGATGGACACATTATTAAAAGAAATTCAAATTGGGTTTAAGTGCATATCATCTTGGAGTTCAAAGCATTAATAAGAAATCTCCTAAACAATTCATGTGTACCAAACAATTTCAAACTGAACTTTAAGGATCCTCATGAAGCAGGAAAATCGACCTGCTCTGATTTGGCTTTTCTGCACAAAACAAGTGATGTGACTTTGACAAAGTTTTCTGACTCTGAAGATAAACGACTGATATTGAAAAACTTTTTATGACATTTGGGATAAACTTTTAAAGGTAGAGAAAATTTTCACCATGTACATATGTACTTGTTCTTTTATTCCATGTTATCACACTACAGATGACAAATGTTTTCACTGGGGTGATACCAAAGCAGTCAACTCCAGGGGTCAGTCATAAAAAAATTTGAATTTTTATGAATAATTTTACTTTTACCTGGGATAATGTAAGGTATTTGAATAAATAGAAAAATACATCAGTTTGTTGGTAAATTAAGGGAGTATGAGGCCAGTTATTTCGGAGGAGACGATGGGGGGGACGATTGGATGCCAGGTGAGAGACTGGAAAAGAACTATGGAAGGAACTGAACCCTTTCCCTGCAGAGTGGGTGTTGTTACGGGTCATCAAAAGAAAGTGGTCAGAATCCAGGTGGATGGGACCCTTCAAGGTTCTGGAGAGAACATCTCATGCTGTTAGACTCCAGGACAAGGGCTCTACATGGTATCACTGGAGCCAACCCTGAGGTTGAAGCTTGCAAGACTACTCTGAAAAGAAGAGCCTTTAAAGTCTGTCAATTCTCCTTTCTCTATCTTCATCAATTCCCTGCAGAGGGTAGTGATTGATAAATTAGCTCTAGCTATAAGTAATCTTGCTTTATATTAGATATATTGTTGATTCTGCTTTTGTTGTTGTATGCAGAAGCTATAGCGGTCCGGTCATTGGGATTAATCTAGGTCATTGGCAGTTAACCCACATGATACAGAAGGTCTTAAGCTCCTGGATACTGGTAGTATGCCAGTACATAGTTAGAATCCATGGGTAATATGGGGGAACCTGGCAAAGATTGGAGGAGGACCCCATGACAGGTGTTGACACACAACAGATAAGTATTTGTTAAGGGATGGAAGAGTGGAGTTGGTCTATCAATCAATCAATCAATCAATCAATCACTTTATTTGTCCCCCGAGGAGGCAATTGGTTGTACAGCAGAGAAGCAACACAAATAACATATATAAGAAAGTTAAAAACGAGTATAATCAATAAAAACAATAAAAATTTCATTCATTCAAGACTCTAGGCAGCTACCTTTTCCTCCTGGAATTGAGAATAGAGATAGCAGAAGGAACAAAGGAATGTTTATATCTGTTAGTCTTTGCTAATGGAAGTCTAAGCAATGAGCCAGATGGAAGAAACTGAAACTGATGATGTAATGGGTGTGAGCTGTCAGACAGGATAGATTCTGCTTTCTTAAGCAGCTGTCTGTTATACAGATTCTGCAAAGTTTCTTGAGCACTTCCAGATATTTTTCCACAGACATGAACAACCTTACTGAGAACATTTTTCTGTTTTACACTCAAAGATGAAAACCAACAGATAAAAGAGAAAGTCATGACAGACTCAATAAAAGTACGGTAAAACATGGTCATCAGGGAGGAGTCCACTTGGAATTTTGCGAGTTTCCTCAGACAAAATATACGCTGCTGACATTTCTTATAGATCGTGTCAGTGTTGCTCTCAAATGTCAATTTACTGTCTATTGTGGTCCCTAAATACTTATATGACTCCACAATTTCTACCTCTTGACCATCCACGACTGTGCCAACAGGAGAGGGACGCGTTCGTCTGAAATCGATGCACATGTCTTTTGTCTTGGCTACATTTAAGGTTAAAAATGACTCCTGGCACCACTTTAAGAAATAATCAGCTACAGGACCATGAGAGGTTTCTGTACTGTTCAACAAGCTTAAAATAACTGTATCATCAGCAAATTTCAGGATGTGATGATTGTCAAATGTGCTACAACAGCTGTTGGTGTACAGAATGTACAGCAGGGGAGAGAGGACGCAACCTTGCGGTGAGCCAGTGGATGTTACAGATATGTCAGAGAAATGTTCATTTACTCTGACTCTCTGGGTTCTATATGTTAAGAAGGGTGACACCACCACATTTCAGGTGGATCTGTGTAAGATGATAGTGTGTGGAAATGATGAGAATAGTTGGAGAGGATATGATGTGTGGATAGGGATTATTCCCTCCACGCAGGTGGAAGGGACCACCTATCAGCCCGGATGGGGCGACAGGGAGGGACCTCCTTAAGATGGCCGCAGGTTATGGGGACAGTAATCTATGGCTTGAGTGGTTGCAAATGGCAGCAAAGGAGTGAAATATGTCTGACTGTATTGCTTGTGCCGCGGATCGACCCCAACTCTTTACCAAACAAGCACCCCTGTTCCCTGAAGAAACCTGGGGATACGACTGAATGTTGAAATTAACCAGGATGGCAACCCCGCCCAATTGCACCACCTTGGTTGCCTTATTTCCACCAGTGTTGAATAAGACTCGGGCAGGTCCCTATACTCTGTTCAGGGGCCACTGGGAATATGTTTGTTTGGATTTCACAGATGGAGCCTCGGGAAGAGGCGTACACTTAGGCCGAATAGATCGGTCATGGTGTAATAGGGTAATGTTGAATGCGCATATGAGAATTGGCTCTTGGACACAGGGTGGACTGATTTTTATTGTGGAGGACGGATAATTTTCTCACATGTCCATAGAGGGGACATGGGTGTTTGCGCCATGGTACGTCTCTGTGCCCCTCTTACTATTTTTGGAGGGTCTCTGGTTAAAGTGCACCAGAGTCACTGGTCAAGCTGGCACGTTGACTTTAAGGTGGCGGAGACATGTGTTGTCTAAACAGAGGAAAATGCTAAATGGCAAATTGGGCGGCATGGCTCAGCAAGGTAGAACGTTCGTGTAACCCAAAGGTTGCCGGTGCGATCCTCGGCCAAGTCAAGTTCATGTCAAGGTGTCCTTGGGCAAGATACTGAACCCCTGATCCAATGAGACTGGCATGATCCCAGACCTCAGAGGGTCAAAGCTTGGCTTGAGGTGGACGTCATGGTCACTCTTCACCAACATCAAGCAGCTGCACAAGACGCCATTGAGAGTGTCCCGGAAGCTCTGATGGACTTTAGGAACCCTGGAGGAGCAAAGAACCCGACCTGCAGAGGGTTCTCCTTCATGTTCCGGAAACCCTCAGAACTGAGTCTTGGTTCTTCAGTTCAACAGGAACATGGTCTGGTGTCCACCTGCCAACACGGTTTCAGTCTCCCTGTCTGGAGATCTGCTGGTTTCTGGTGTTTGTCCATCATTGTCCCCTCTGTGTAATTGTCCTCTATCTGCTCAGATACCTCCATCTACCTCGTAAAGCCGGATCAGATTTATCCTGGTGCTACATGAGAATATCGACACGGGATGGATGAGGCTGGCGGGACCAGGAAGGACCAATAAAACCCCGAGCTGAGGTGGTGTGTGTGTGTGTGTGTGTGTGTGTGTGTGTGTGTGTGTGTGTGTGTGTGTGTGTGTGTGTGTGTGTGTGTGTGTGTGTGAAAGCATGTGGATGCAGTAGGATGTAAAATGTGAAGCTATGAGCTGTCATTGGTGGGGCATAAACATCCATCACAACTCCACCAGCAGCTGAGTCCTTGTCTTTCATCAAGTCCCTAAATCCCTCCATCCTGCCTTCACCCTCCCTCCATCCTACCGCTTCCTTCCTCCATCCTGCCTCCACCCTCCCTCCATCCTACCGCTTTCTACCTCCATGTCTTGGTGTGTCTTTGCGCGCAGCAGAGCAGCCCCCCACCCCAGAGGTTCACCAGTCTGAGACAAACTGGGTCTAAACCCAGAACTGGCCTCCCTGCAGTCCAGACCTCTCGTCCTAGAAAACATCCAAAGCATCACGAAACTAAACATGTACAGACAGTTGTTAGATGAAGAGGAGATGCTACACCGTGCCGAACATCACCCTGGAACTACTTTTTCAGACGTGTTGCTGCATCAGATTTACTATCAGCTCATATTTCCCATCACTTGGTGAAATGTCTCAGTTTCATCCTCTGAGATGATGTTTATCTTCTACTGGGAATAAAATGTGGTCTGATGGGACTCTGGTTTTTACATGTTACACAGCATCCTGGCTTGTTTAGAACAGGGTTGGACACCAGTTTGTCACGAGTGAAATTTCAGGTATAAATGATAATGATAAGGTTAGGTGATGGTACAGTCAGTCAGATTTTCTCCCCTCAGTTCAGACAGAACAGATTAAATTATCCAGTTAAAGCAGTAAAGTATGTTAGTGGTAGTAAAGTTTGTTTTCCTGTAAAAGCTGTAGGAAATTCTCTGTTGTGTTTCTGTACAGGTGTAGCAGCTGCTTGTCTGTTTTTACGTTGGATTGAAGCTCATTGCTTCTGTTTACTGGATCTTTGTCTCCTCTTCCTTTTTTCTACTTTCCTTTTTGTTTCTTTTCGCTGTCCTCCTTTTTCTGTCCCCTCTGGTCAGATCCAGGAAGATTACATAAATTCCCTAATTCAGAAAAAAAATTAAATGAATAAATAAATGAGATTATCAAGATGAGCCATGTACCCATAAAGCTTCTCTTAGCAAAGCAAATTTGTTCAGCCCAACACATCAGCCAGACCATCATAAAGTATTAAAATCCTCTATGGTTCTTTTTGGAAAGTCCATCTCTGAGGTCAGCAAGCCCCTCCCCCACCACACACACACACACAGCCCTACAGGATGGCTCCACAACATAGCACATGGAAATGTCACCCATAACACTCACCGCAGGATGCCGATTACTTCCCACCATCAAGAGTCTGCAACCAGTGGGTACATGCATGTGTGTGTGTGTGTGTGTGTGTGTGCATGTGTGCGTATAAGTCAGAAAAATGACTGATAGTGCTGAAGCCACTCACGTTTTTAGAATCTAAAATCAGATTTATATCTCCATGACAAGAAGTTGAGTCAACATGAGGACTACAGGTGTTCGGGAAGCAGACAGTAGAACAATGAGGCTGTGTGTGTGCATGTGTGTGTGCATGTGTGTCAGTAGTAAACAAGCTTGGGTTCAGCGAGGAGGTAAAAACAGATGGAGTATGTTATGGACAAATAACACATACGCCTGAGAGGCGGTGGGAGAGAGGACATAAGTACGTGGCATTGTTTGTCTCTGGGCGTGCATGCTCACATGCACGTGCTATATATGAGCGCACAAATATGCAAATGCACGTGTCGAACAAATCTAGGTGTGTGCTGACATGCATATGTGAGGGCGTGTGTGGTTATGAGTGTGCATATATCTGGGTGGATTTGGAGCTCAAAGGCGCAGGTGTTCCTGGCATCTCTTTTACTGGTATGAGACGTGTGTGTGTGTGTGTGTGTGTGTGTTAGTGTGTGTGTGTGTGTGTGTGTGTGTATGATGACAAACGACAACAAAATGAAGAAGGCAGAGGGACGAAGAGCCAGACTGGTAAAAGCTGGCATGAGCAGGCGCTCTGGGGAGCTGGAGGGGGGCGGGGCCTCTGTCCAGCTCTGAGGAGCTGGAGGGGGGCGGGGCCTCTGTCCTCGCTGTGGGCCCTCAGCTAAGCTGTGAATACAACACACTGGCCCGAGTTTACGTCCAGGTAGAAATCCAGGACTGTCCTGAATCAGCTAGATAATCAGAGTTCCTTCAGAACAGATGCGGTTTTGAACACATTTAGGAATCACTGTTTCCACCGAGCAATTGTTTCTACAGAAGCTTAGAGGGGACAAACCAAACAAGCTTTTTTCCAGTTTGTTATGGCATCCTAGACACCCTAACCCCAGAGTTAAATTTTCTAATCTGGTGAAACCCTGACGCAGCCCCCCTTTTCACGGCTAATCCAGTGCTGTCTTCATCCCGTCTCTCCTCTGAGCTTTCCCTAGCCAATAAAAGTCAGCCTGATGTTGACTCGTTTTATCTCTTGCTTTGTCCATTTCACACTTTCTTTTCCTCTTGTCCTCTGATAATGTCTTCTCGGGTTACTTTGATGAATCACCATGGTGATGTTCTAAATGGCCCGTGTGTTGATATCCTGTTGCTAGCATGTGATGCGGTACCAGTTTAGATCAGTCCAGTTAACTCAAATGAATAAAACTTCAGAAACACATCCAGACGTTTCTTTAATTCTACTGAGATTTGGCAACATCAGAGAAAAATAAAGGAATAATAAATGAATAATTTGGATTCTTCTGGTTTTCATTTTTTTGTGTGATTTTGTAATTTGCATTAATCCTGAATCAGCCAAAGACGCAGCCTCTACAGAACGGGCCGACCTGGACCAGTCATGTGACCTGTATTTCCTCTGGAGACATGTGACTTGATGACTCCTAACATCAGTGTGTCCCTCATCCATGTGACCCAGAGATATATATATATATATTTTTCTAACTTGTCCTGTCCAGCATCATCGCAGGAAAGTTATAATCTGGTTGCTGTATTGTGCTGAACAAATTTGCTCTGCCAAAGGGAGGCCTATGGGTAAGGCTCCTCTTGATAATCTGATTCATTTATTTATTTATTTACTTTGAATCACTGAATCTATGTAATCTTGCTGGACCTGACCGGAGGGGACAGAAAAAGATGGAAAATAGCAAAAAGAGCAAACGGGAAGCAGCAGACCCGGAGAACCAACCCAAGCCACCCCACCATGAAGACGACTCCAGCCCCACCCGAAGGGCGGCAGAGGAGAGACCCAGCAAGAGCCCCCCACGGTCCCGGGGCACAGGTCCCAGTGGGCCAAGATCAGCAGCCGCCGGCCCCGCCAGGGACCGGCCACCCTGGGCAGCACAAGCGAGGACCCAGGGCCCCAGGAGCCCAGAGGCGACCACCCCACCCCCCAAAGGCAGAGGGCCCGCAACATGCCTAGGAGGACCAGGCCCCCCCAGACAGCCACCCGGTGTAGGCCAGCACACACCCCGATGTTCCAGCGGCACACCCGGGGAACCAGTGTGCCTTCCTCACTCCCCACCTACTCCAATCTGCACCCCATATAACCCCACACTCAAACCTTCCCCCGCGCCGCACCCACAAGCACTCTCCACCACACAGTCACGCCACACACAACCCACCCACCATGCCCCATGGGGGACACCCCAGGCGGACCAGAGAACAGCGAGCCCCAAGCACCCCCCCTTGACCCAACACCCACAGAGCCAGCAGCCCACCAGCGCAGCCACCCCGGGACCCGGCCCCAGGGAAGTTTGCTTCCCTCTGGATGATGAGCCTCTAGTGGCATTAGGCACCCGAGGAGGCCCCCCAGGGCAAGACAGGCCAGGAGAGGCCGCCCCCCACGACCGGACCATTCAGGAACCACAGCCAGTAAGCCGTCACCGACCCTAGAAAGTACCCACCCTCCCACATCCCTAACGGCCCACCACCCCCAGTCCCTGTCTCACACCCCAGCACCTCCCCCTATAATCCCCCGAATTCCACTCAGCCCTCCTTCAAACCCCTACACCCCTCCTGCCCCCGGGCCATACCCTGGGTCCCAGGGCGTCAACCAGACACCAGGGCATGCACCAACCCACACCACGGCAGCACATCCGGGCAGGCCCAGACCCCCGGCACATACGGACCCCACCACCCGGGACGGAGGAGGACCACCCCCGGGCACCAGAGCCCAGAACCCCCACCCAGCCCGCCCCGGAATAGCCCGGCCCAGGACCAACACCCACCAACCCAGGTGTCACCAGTGGCCTCACCCCCCGCCAAGAGGCGACTCCAAACGCTGGCCCCCACAGCCCCCAACGGGGCCAGACCCAGAGCCACCCCCATTGCAGAGCAGCCAGGCCCGCACCACGGGCAACCACAAAGAACCCGCAACCACCAGTCACTCCCGGCCATTTCCCAACCCCCATAGCAACAAGGTCACAGTCCTCCACCTACACTAAGTGATGGAACTAAGCACAGGGGACCAGAGGGAATGAGATTCAGCTACATGGTTTGTTGAGGAGGCAGACATTGTCTCACTACTGATGTGGTCAACTAAGAGATTCCTAAACTGCTGAATACACAAATTATTTTTGTTTTTCCAGTTCACAAGGATAGTTTTCTTTGCGATGCATAATGCTGTGCGTCTCATGTGTGCAGAGTTAATTGCCATATTAATGTCACTCAAGTCACCTAGTAGACATAGTGCGGGGATTGTAGGAATATTACATTTAAACCATGTTGACATGTCCACACATACCTGAAGCCAGAACCTGCGGACAGGTGTGCAGGACCACAAGGCATGGAGATAGTTATCTGGTGTGTTTTCATTGCAGTGTGTGCAGATGTTTGATTGTGACAGACCCATCCTGAACATCCTTTGTCCTGTATAATGTGTTCTATGCAGAATTTTGAATTGTATTAGTTGCATATTTGAATTCTTAGTCATTTTAAAGGTGTTTAAACATATTTGTGACCATTTATCTTTATTAAAGTTACTGGATAAGTCACCCTCCCATTTTGAAGTTGGAAGACAGATTGAGTCTTCTAGTTTAGATAATAGTCTATATGTTTTTGATAATAGCTTTGGGGCATTGAGATTCATGAATTCTGCCACCCTAATAGGTAGCTCTAAGTTTAATTGATTAATGGTATATTTTTTACATATAATAGATTTAAGCTGGTGATATTCTAAAAATGTTTTGCTACTGATTCCATATTGTGAAGTGAGAATATTAAATGATAAGAAGTTTCCATTTTCTATTATATGTTCTAACTGTTTTATTCCTTTATTTTTCCACCGAGTGAAATTAATCAGCTTTTTGTTTTGCAGGATGTCAGGGTTGTTCCAGAGGGGTGTAAACTTACATGGAAAAAGTGAGGATTTGGTTATTTTTAGAAAATCCCACCAAGCCACTAAGGAGGAACTGATATTGATGCTTTTAAAACACTTATGTGTTTTGATGGTTGAGCTGATGAATGGCAGGTCAGAGATAAACACATCCTCACACAATGCTTGCTCTACATCTAACCATGTTTCATCCAGACTGCTAGGTTTAAGCCATTTGGAGATATACTGCAGCTTGTTAGCTAAGAAAACATGATTAAAGTTGGGTAGCTCCAATCCGCCTCTATCTTTAGTCTGTTGTAAAGTTTTTAGACTGATACATGATGGCTTATTTTTCCATAAAAATTTAGATATATGTGAGTCAAGTGACTTAAACCAACTGGAGGATGGTTTAGTGGGTATCATTGAAAACAGGTAGTTTACTTTAGATAGAACCATCATTTTAACTGTGGCAACCCTCCCCATGAGTGATATGGGTAAGCGCCTCCACCGTGAGAGATCATCCTCTATTGCTTTAAGTAGCTGGACATAATTTAGCTTTGTTAGTTCTGATAACCTGGGGGAAATGTTTATGCCTAGATATCTAATGTTTCCAGACTGTATTGTAGTATTGGGTGTGTTTTGTAGGTCACAGTTGATGGGCATAACAATAGTCTTAGACCAGTTAATAGAGTAGTCAGATATTGATGAGAATGTGTTAATAAGTGTGACTGTCTGGGGGAGAGACGTCGGTGAGTTCTGGAGGAAAAGTAATACATCATCAGCATAAAGACTTATCTTGTGTTCTATATTTTTAGCATGGATTCCTTTAATCTCTTTATTTTGTCTTATGGCAGCAGCTAGGGGTTCAATAAAAATAGCAAAGAGTGATGGAGAAAGCGGGCAGCCCTGTCTGGTTCCTCTCTGCAAACAGAAGCTTGGAGAGGTTTGATCATTGGTCTTCACACATGCATTTGGGTTGTTATATAATATTTTTATCCAATCTATGAAAGATGACCCAAACCCAACTTTGTTTAACGTTGCAAATAAAAATTTCCAGTTTACTCGGTCAAACGCTTTTTCTGTGTCTAAAGAAATTACTGTGGATTCCAGGTTATGTAGAGTAGAATAATCTATGATGTTAATTAATCTACGCATGTTAGTAGAGGAATGTCTACCTTTAATAAAGCCTGTTTGGTCAGGATGTATTATTAGAGGGGTTATTTTTTCTATTCTTCTGGCCAAAGCTTTACTAATTATTTTGAGATCTACATTTATTAATGAAATTGGACGGTAACTGGATGGAAGTGTCGGGTCTTTACCTGGTTTTAATAGCACAGTAATATTGGCTAGGTTCATATTTGAAGGTATTTTTTGTTTTTCCCTTATTTCTAATATCATGTTGTAGAAAGTGGGTGCCAGCATTGTCCAGAAATCTTTGTAGAATTCTGCTGGGTAACCATCAGGACCTGGACCATCTGGACCTGGAGCTTTATTGTTGGGCATATGCTGGAGAGCTTCTTGGAGTTCGCCGACTGAAAGGGGGGAATCCAAGACCATTTTATTTTCATGTTTTAACTTTGGAAGATTGATGTTACTAAGAAATTTATCAGTATTGTCATCTGTTGTAGTTAGTTGTGATGTATATAATGTTTTATAGAATTCTTTGAAAGTGGTATTTATCTTGTCAGGGTCGTGGCTGATGTTTCCTTCTGGATCTCTGACAGAGGAGATGGTTGTTTTCTCCTTATTTGTTTTTAACTGATTAGCCAGGAACCTTCCAGATTTGTTGCCATGCTCAAAATTCTCCAAGCGAAGTCTTTGCACCAAGAATTGCGTCTTTTTATCTATTATTTCACTAAGTTCAAGTTTAGCTTTGCTTATAGCATTTAGTGTGTGTTCTTCTGGGGAGACATGGTAAGCTCCTCTAAGGATTTAATTCTGAGTTCTAACTCTGAAATTCTCAAAGTTTCCTTCTTTTTCTTATGAGAAGAAAAGGAAATTATTTTCCCTCTCATTACTGCTTTTCCTGCTTCCCAAAGAACACACGCTGAAGTTTCTGGCAAGTCATTATTTTCTAGATATAAGGACCATTCTCTTTTAAAGTAGCTGATAAACTCAGGATCTTTAAGTAATGACGTATTAAATCTCCAGTTTCTAGTTGCTGGTTTATTGCTCTTACTTCTCAGAGTGAATGATACTGGTGCGTGAGCACTAATGCTAATAGGATGGATTCTGATTTCTGACATGTCATTCATCAGCGAGCTGCTAGTTAAGAAATAATCTAATCTAGAATAGGAATGGTGAACTGAAGAGAAGAAGGTGTATTCTCTTAGTGTGGGATGGTGAGAGCGCCAAGCATCACAGAGACCACAATCCTTCATGTTTTACAGTTTCTGACCCAGAGATATTAAAAACATCCATGTTTTCATTTCAGTGCTGGAACACCACAATAACTTGAGACGTGCACTCTAACGGGCATGCATGTGTGTTTTCCATCTCCCCAAGGTTAAGTGGGGTCAGACAGATCCATACTCTGATCCCACATCAATTTTGTGCAGATGGAGGGATATTAGTGGAGGTTAAACAGAGATGTAAACAGAAGATTGGAGGTCATTTGCTCCTCATGTCTTGTATAAAACCTCATCTGTCTGCTTTCCTTTTGGTGTTTCAAACCTTTAGAATCTTTTTCCCTACAGCCTGAAACATGAGCATGGATGTCTGGGTGGGTGGGTGCCCACGTAGCATCAGCTGTGTCACTTCAGGACACAGAGTTCATCTGACATCAGCAGACTTCCAACATGTCCTGGAGGCCCAGCTGTGCTCAGCCAGGCTTTCATGTGTCAGGGTGCTTCATCCAGGATTCTCAGAGCTCTTCAGGTCCATCGCTGGGGCTGGAAACCCTCGCTTCACTCTTCAAATCCTGATACTGTAAGCAAATCAATTCCATGTGACGGGGTGTGTGGCCAGCAGGTGGCGCTGTGGGTCACATGTGGTTGCTGACATCAAGCTAAACTGGGAGATCTGAACAGAACCAGAGGAACATGGAGAGAGGTCCGTAGGAGCCTGGATCATTCAGAAACACCTCATTGATCATGAAACTGCGTCCAGCCGCCTACATTAAATCTTCTCTAGAAAATAAAAATAAAAATCTCTCATACTTAACCCAACTTTACAAATTCAAGTTAAAAAATCCATCATTAAAGTCTCCTCAGAAAACTGTGAGGTATCTAAGCATAGCATTTGTATGGTACACACTTAAGACTTTACCATATAAGGTTCTCTGTCCCACCGACTGGATTGACACAAGAACATGCATTCCATGCAAATAAGCATCCAATAGGCAAACTCTATGATTGGAGGACACAGGACTGAGGAATTTTCTTTGTTTAAACCCTATATAAGACAGAATGACACATCAAGTCTTTAGGTCTTCGTTCTGGCTTTGGGACCTCCAGATTTTTCTGCAGAAATCTGTTTTGATGTCTGAACTTTTGTAATAAACTTCTTTTTATTATTCAAGTCAGCATCCAGAGACGTTTTTGCCTGAAAGACAATTTTTCCACATCTGATCAAGATACATCAACTGCGCTGCTTCCAGTAAACACTAGTCTTCCTTGCATAACTCAGACTTTGAATCCTGCATCCATGACTTAATCCCAACTTTTAGGGATCAGCTGTTTAAAGAAGGCTGGCGTAAAAGAGTCTGCATCATGATGGAGGATCATCTGATTTCAGAGATCCAGTTAAAGCTCATCCAGTATCTCAGCAGCTGCATTGGCCTTTAAACTTCCTTCAGAAATGTTGTAGGGTGCTTCTATTAGCTGCTTCTATTAGTCGCTTCTATTAATTGATTCTGTCAGCTGCTTCTATTAGTTTATTTTTTTAGCTGCTTCTATTAGTTTATTCTGTTAGCTGCTTCTGTTAGTCGCTTCTTTTAATTGATTCTGTTAGCTGATTCTATTAACTATTCTATTAGTTGATTCTATTAGCTGATTCAATTAGCTGGTTCTATTAGTTGATTCTATTAGCTGCTTCTGTTAGCTGCTTCTATTAGCTGCTTCTGTTAGTCGCTTCTATTAATTGATTCTGTCAGCTGCTTCTATTAGTTTATTTTTTTAGCTGCTTCTATTAGTTTATTTTTTTAGCTGCTTCTATTAGTTTATTCTTTTAGCTGCTTCTGTTATTCGCTTCTTTTAATTGATTCTGTTAGCTGATTCTATTAACTATTCTATTAGTTGATTCTATTAGCTGATTCAATTAGCTGCTTCTGTTAGTTGATTCTATTAGCTGTTTATGTTAACTGCTTCTATTAGCTGCTTCTATTAGTCACTTCTATTAATTGATTCTGTCAGCTGCTTCTATTTGTTTATTTTTTTAGCTGCTTCTATTAGTTTATTTTTTTAGCTGCTTCTATTAGTTTATTCTTTTAGCTGCTTCTGTTAGTCGCTTCTTTTAATTGATTCTGTTAGCTGATTCTATTAACTATTCTATTAGTTGATTCTATTAGCTGATTCAATTAGCTGCTTCTGTTAGCTGCTTCTATTAGCTGCTTCTGTTAGTCGCTTCTTTTAATTGATTCTGTTAGCTGATTCTATTAACTATTCTATTAGTTGATTCTGTTAGCTGATTCAATTAGCTGGTTCTATTAGCTGTTTCTGTTAGCTGCTTCTATTAGCTGCTTCTGTTAGTCGCTTCTGTTAATTGATTCTGTTAGCTGATTCTATTAATTATTCTATTAGTTGATTCTATTAGCTGATTCAATTAGCTGGATCTATTAGTTGATTCTATTAGCTGTTTCTGTTAGCTGCTTCTATTAGCTGCTTCTGTTAGTTTATTTTGTTAGCTGATTCTATTAACTATTCTATTAGTTGATTGTATTAGCTGATTCAATTAGCTGGTTCTATTAGTTGATTCTATTAGCTGCTTCAGTTAGCTGCTTCTATTAGCTGCTTCTGTTAGTCGCTTCTATTAATTGATTCTGTCAGCTGCTTCTATTAGTTTATTTTTTTAGCTGCTTCTATTAGTTTATTTTTTTAGCTGCTTATATTAGTTTATTCTTTTAGCTGCTTCTGTTAGTCGCTTCTTTTAATTGATTCTGTTAGCTGATTCTATTAACTATTCTATTAGTTGATTGTATTAGCTGATTCAATTAGCTGGTTCTATTAGTTGATTCTATTAGCTGTTTCTGTTAGCTGCTTCTATTAGCTGCTTCTGTTAGTCGCTTCTTTTAATTGATTCTGTTAGCTGATTCTATTAACTATTCTATTAGTTGATTCTATTAGCTGATTCAATTAGCTGGTTCTATTAGCTGTTTCTGTTAGCTGCTTCTATTAGCTGCTTCTGTTAGTCGCTTCTGTTAATTGATTCTGTTAGCTGATTCTATTAACTATTCTATTAGTTGATTCTATTAGCTGATTCAATTAGCTGTTTCTGTTAGCTGCTTCTATTAGCTGCTTCTGTTAGTTTGTTCTGTTAGCTGATTCTATTAACTATTCTATTAGTTGATTCTATTAGCTGATTCAATTAGCTGGTTCTATTAGTTGATTCTATTAGCTGCTTCTGTTAGCTGCTTCTATTAGCTGCTTCTGTTAGTCGCTTCTTTTAATTGATTCTGTTAGCTGATTCTATTTACTATTCTATTAGTTGATTCTATTAGCTGATTCAATTAGCTGGTTCTATTAGTTGATTCTATTAGCTGTTTCTGTTAGCTGCTTCTATTAGCTGCTTCTGTTAGTTTATTCTGTTAGCTGATTCTATTAACTATTCTATTAGTTGATTCTATTAGCTGATTCAATTAGCTGGTTCTATTAGTTGATTCTATTAGCTGTTTCTATTAGCTGTTTCTGTTAGCTGCTTCTATGAGTTGCTTCCATTAGCTGCTTCTGTTAACTGATTCTATTAGCTGATTCTATTAGCTGCCTGTGTTAGCTGATTCAATTAGCTGATTCTGTTGGCTGATTCTATTAGCTGATTCTATTAGCTGCTTCTGTTAGCTGCAACTGTTTTTTTATTCTGTTAGCTGCTTCTATTAACTATTCTGTTAGCTGCTTCTATTAGTTGCTTCTATTAACTGTTTCTGTTAGCTGCTTCTATTAATTGATTCTGTTAGCTGATTCTATTAGTTTATTCTTTTAGCTGATTCTATTAGCTGTTGCTATTAGCTGCTTCTGTTAGCTGCTTCTATTACTTGCTTCTATTATTGATTCTGTTAGCTGCTTCTGTTAGTTGCTTCTATTAGTTTATTCTATTAGCTGCGTCTTTTAGCTGATTCTATTAGCTGATTCCATTAGCTGCCTGTGTTAGCTGATTCTGTTAGCTGTTTCTATTAGCTGCTTCTGTTAGCTGCTACTATTACTTGCTTCTATTATTGATTCTGTTAGCTCATTCTGTTAATCGCTTCTATTAATTGATTCTGTGAGCTGATTCTATTAGCAGCTTCTATTAATTGCTTTTATTTGCTGCTTCTGTTAGCTGCTTCAATTAGTCACTTCTATTAAGTGATTCTGTTAGCTGAATCTGTTAACTATTCTGGTAGCTGCTTCTATTAGATTGTTTTGTTAGCTGATTCTATTAACTAATCTGTTAGGTGCTTCTATTAGTTGATTCAATTAATTGATTCAGTTAGCTCATTCTATTAGCTGCTTCTATTAGTTGCTTTTATTGGCTGCTTCTATTAGTTGCTTTTTTAGCTGCTTCTATTAGTTTATTTTTTTAGCTGCTTCTATTAGTTTATTCTTTTAGCTGCTTCTATTAGTTTATTCTTTTAGCTGCTTCTGTTAGTCGCTTCTTTTAATTTATTCTGTTAGCTGATTCTATTAACTATTCCATTAGTTGATTCTATTAGCTGATTCAATTAGCTGGTTCTATTAGTTGATTCTATTAGCTGTTTCTGTTAGCTGCTTCTATTAGCTGCTTCTATTAGTCGCTTCTATTAATTGATTCTGTCAGCTGCTTCTATTAGTTTATTTTTTTAGCTGCTTCTATTAGTTTATTCTATTAGCTGTTTCTGTTAGCTGCTTCTATTAGCTGCTTCTATTAGTCGCTTCTATTAATTGATTCTGTCAGCTGCTTCTATTAGTTTATTTTTTTAGCTGCTTCTATTAGTTTATTCTATTAGCAGCTTCTGTTAGTCGCTTCTTTTAATTGATTCTGTTAGCTGATTCTATTAACTATTCTATTAGTTGATTCTAATAGCTGATTCAATTAGCTGGTTCTATTAGTTGATTCTATTAGCTGCTTCTGTTAGCTGCTTCTATTAGCTGCTTTTATTAGTCGCTTATATTAATTGATTCTGTCAGCTGCTTCTATTAGTTTATTTTTTTAGCTGCTTCTATTAGTTTGTTTTTTTTAGCTGCTTCTATTAGTTCATTCTTTTAGCTGCTTCTGTTAGTCGCTTCTTTTAATTGATTCTGTTAGCTGATTCTATTAACTATTCTATTAGTTGATTGTATTAGCTGATTCAATTAGCTGGTTCTATTAGTTGATTCTATTAGCTGCTTCTGTTAGTCGCTTCTTTTAGTTGATTCTGTTAGCTGATTCTGTTAACTATTCTATTAGTTGATTCTATTAGCTGATTCAATTAGCTGGTTCTATTAGTTGATTCTATTAGCTGTTTCTGTTAGCTGCTTCTATTAGCTGCTTCTGTTAGTCGCTTCTTTTAATTGATTCTGTTAGCTGATTCTATTAACTATTCTATTAGTTGATTCTATTAGCTGATTCAATTAGCTGGTTCCATTAGTTGATTCTATTAGCTGTTTCTGTTATCTGCTTCAATTAGTCGCTTCTGTTAGTATATTCTGTTAGCTGATTCTATTAACTATTCTATTAGTTGATTGTATTAGCTGATTCAATTAGCTGGTTCTATTAGTTGATTCTATTAGCTGTTTCTGTTAGCTGCTTCTATTAGCTGCTTGTGTTAGTTTATTCTGTTAGCTGATTCTATTAACTATTCTATTAGTTGATTCTATTAGCTATTTCTGTTAGCTGATTCTATGAGTTGCTTCTATTAGCTGCTTCTGTTAGCTGATTCTATTAGCTGATTCTATTAGCTGATTCTGTTAGCTGATTCTATTAGCTGATTCTATTAGCTGCTTCTGTTAGCTGCTTCTGTTAGTTTATTCTGTTAGCTGATTCTATTAACTATTCTGTTAGCTGCTTCTATTAGTTGCTTCTATTAACTGTTTCTGTTAGCTGCTTCTATTAATTGATTCTGTTAGCTGATTCTATTAGTTTATTCTGTTAGCTGATTCTTTTAGCTGTTGCTATCAGCTGCTTCTGTTAGCTGCTTCTATTACTTGCTTCTATTATTGATTCTGTTAGCTGCTTCTGTTAGTTGCTTCTATTAGTTTATTCTATTAGCTGCTTCTGTTAGCTGATTCTATTAGCTGCCTGTGTTAGCTGATTCTATTAGCTGTTTCTATTAGCTGCTTCTGTTAGCTGCTACTATTACTTGCTTCTATTATTGATTCTGTTAGCTCATTCTGTTAATCGCTTCTATTAATTGATTCTGTGAGCTGATTCTATTAGCAGCTTCTATTAATTGCTTTTATTTGCTGCTTCTGTTAGCTGCTTCAATTAGTTGCTTCTATTAAGTGACTCTGTTAGCTGAATCTGTTAACTATTCTGGTAGCTTCTATTAGATTGTTTTGTTAGCTGATTCTATTATCTAATGTGTTAGGTGCTTCTATTAGTTGATCCAATTAATTGATTCAGTTAGCTCATTCTATTAGCTGCTTCTATTAGTTGCTTTTATTGGCTGCTTCTATTAGTTGCTTTTTTTCACTGCCTCTGTTAGCTGCTTCTATTATTTTATTATCTTAGCTGCTTCTATAAGTTTATTCTGTTAGCTGCTTCTGTTAGTCACTTCTATTAACTATTCTGTTAGCTGCTTCTACTAGTTGCTTCTGTTAGCTGCTTCTCTGCTGCGACAAGAAGCATCAAGTTGATCCACGTCTTCTTCATCTTATGCAGCATCATGAGAAATGAGGACATGTTTGTCTTGATCATGCGCCCCTCCCTGCTCTCAGACCTGCTGTTATTGGCTGCAGTATGTTTCTGACTCGGGTGTGTGGAGGTCTGTCATGTCTGCTGAGTTAGCAGCCAGTTGAAAGAGGACACCAACCTCTTCTGGCTCCGATGCATTCATGTCACATCTGTTTAATTCATGAGTCTGATGTGGAGGACTGGGAGCTGGAAAAGGACAATGATGCAGGAGACTGTGATGTTTGCTTTTTTCAGGGAAACAAAACTGGTTTTAACTGACTTTGTCTCCACCAGAACATAAGTCTTTGGTTTTTACCAGGAGACATCTTTGTTTTAACTTCCAACTTTGTTTCCATGCTCTGTGGAGGCAGACACCAGAGAACAGAGAGCTCTTGGCTTTCCTCCAATTCACATTTTCTGCAGCTAGGAGATATTTTAATGGTCCCTGTGTCACCGAGCACGCTCACAGATGCATGTGGGAACGTAGGCATTCCTCTTTTCCCCTCATTTCCGCCTCGGTGTGTATTCACGCTTTGGGCCCACTTGTTGTGCGATGCTCTGTACAAATGAATACATCAGCGGCTGAGCTCAAAGGAAGGTGTTTGACCTCCCAGGAGAATGGAAATTATTTAAAACTAGAGTTTAGATGGAGAGGGATGGATGGGAAAGACCAGATGGGCTGCGGAGGCCCCCCGCCAAGTAGAGCCGGAGTAAAGGAAGATAAAAGGAGAATGAAAGAGGAGTGAAAACTGGGGAGAAGTGAATTTGATTTATTAATATGAGGAGAAGTGATTTGGAGGCGTGCAGAGAGGAGAAGAGAGGATGAGACTGACGAGTGGAGGAGGACGGGACGAAGAGAGACAGCAGACGGGGGACGGGACGAGAGCAACTTCAGGAACATACGATCAGCCTCTGAGCTTCTTTAGCAGATTTCAGCCTGTTAACCCATCCTCACCCCTTCTCACCCATCCTCACTTTTTCTTATCATGGAGCCAACGAGGAGCTGGACACCAGTTTCCAACAGTGAAATGGAGGGGAAAGAAAAGAAGAAAATAAAGGAGGAAGAAAAGAAACAAGCTAAATTGGAGGAGGGAACATTACAGAGAAGGAGAAAAAGATTAATATTTAAAAGTCTTTAAAGTGTCCTTTATTGACCCACTTCATCACATAATCACAGAACCGAGAGCCATCTAGAAAGATTAAACATTTCTCCATCTTCCTTCAGGTTGTCATGATCACGTTTTCTGTTCTGGTTTCTTGTATTTAGGACAGTTAGTCCTGTGTTGCTTCTGTTGCTTTCTGTTAGAAGATGTAGTTCCATGTCAAATTTTGTTAGTTTTCAAGTCTTAGTCCCATGGCATGTCATGGTTTTGTCACTAGAGTGCTTTGTTAAGTGAGTTTAGTTTTACTTATTAAAACCAGAATGGACTGGCCACACAGAGACCCAGCAGGCCACCCCTACATCACCTCGGTAGAACCTTATTTCTCGACTCACCAGAGGTCCAGCTTCTGCAGTCGCAGACTTGCGGCCGTCCTCTGGAGCCAAGTCTGCTGTCTACGTGGCCTCCTGGCAGTCCTCCAGAGCCCTGTTGCCTGGACAGTTTTCTTGGGCTGAGCACCCCATCCATGTTGGCCATCCAACAGATCAGCTGTGCTCTCTGGGCTGCACTGCTCCATAGCAAACAAGTCCATGTAAAAAGCAGCTGAAATTTCTTGTTTTCCTGCTGATCTGTAGTTACACTCCCATCTGACAGCTTGAGGCAGGACATCAGTTTACTCCTCGCAGCTGATGTTGCCATGCTGAAAAAGAAGGAGCTTGGGGCATCCATATCCCCTATATTCAGGTAATGTGACCGCATGAGGGCCCCCATTGCTCTGTCTCTCTCAGCACAAACCTCCTGCAACAACCTTTCTGTAGCAGAACTCGAGTAATAAACAGAGAACTTTCGATGACTCTAATGCTGTCCTGAAGGTGCTGTGTTGTTGCTTGTAACATCTTGGTAGAATAAGAACTAGACTACTGGCAGAAAACCCGAATCTGCTGTACCCACCTCCCACCATTGCTCTACTTAAATAAAATCCCTCTTTTTTTTGCCCATGTGACCAGAAACACTGGAAACGTTCCCAAAAACATCTTGTCATGCAACAGTTTGTTGTTAAAGTGCCAGAATGAGCCAGAATTCTTCCTCAAAGTGAGTGTTAGGCTGATGCAGACTAAATGATGATCATTGAAACCCACTGGCGTAATTTCACTTGTCACCAAACTGGACCTGAGTGTAGTGGATACGTAGACTCTATCCATGTTCCTTAGTAGCCACATTCTGCCCTTCCAAGCCTCAACCACATCTAGAGGGGTACTAGTTCTTCTCAGACAGACCAAAGACTGAGAATGAGGCTCGTCGCCCGAACCTCAACAGAGCCCCACCCTCCTCCTGCTGCATCAGGTGCATATGGCAACACAACACGACCCGTTCTTCCAGCAGTTCCTGCCACCGGCTCCCCACCGGAGAGAAGGCAGAAATAAGGCCCACGACCCCCTCACAACCACAAACTCCCCATCTTCCCCATCCTCCTCATCCTCCTCTCCTTCATAGTCTTCCTCGCCCTCCTCGCCCTCCCAGCTCCTGCCGCCCGCCTGCTCAATATTATTGACCTGAACTGAGACACTTAGTGGATTCACACTCACTGAGACAAACAATCACACTGAGGAGTAAATAAGAGTTCACACACACACACAGAAACACACACACACACACACAGAAATAGGCATATGAACAGCTGATCTCGACTTCTATCACTCACACTGAGTTTTTCACGCACACACAATGACATCATGTCCAGTGTGTATGTTTCTCTGCATGCGTGTGTGTGTGTATAAGAAGTTACAGCAGAGTTCCTAAGTTGTGTGGAGCATTCCAACCATCCATCCTTCCATCATCCACCCATCCATCCATCCATCCATCCACCCATCCATCCTTCCATCATCCATCCATCCATCCATCCATCCATCCACCCATCCATCCTTCCACCCATCCATCCATCCATCCTTCCATCATCCATCTATCCATCCATCCATCCATCCACCCATCCATCCTTCCATCATCCACCCATCCATCCACCCATCCACCCATCCATCCTTCCATCATCCACCCATCCATCCATCCATCCACCCATCCATCCTTCCATCATCCACCCATCCGTCCATCCATCCATCCCCCATCCATCCTTCCACCCATCCATCCATCCATCCTTCCATCATCCATCCCTCCATCCACCCATCCATCCTTCCATCATCCACCCATCCATCCATCCATCTATCCACCCATCCATCCTTCCACCCATCCATCCATCCATCCTTCCATCATCCATCCATCCATCCACCCATCCATCCTTCCATCATCCACCCATCCATCCATCCATCCTTCCATCATCCATCCACACATCCATCCTTCCACCCATCCATCCATCCATCCTTCCATCATCCATCCATCCATCCACCCATCCATCCATCCATCCATCCATCCATCCACCCATCCATCCTTCCACCAATCCATCCATCCATCCTTCCATCATCCATCCATCCATCCATCCATCATCCATCCTTCCACCCATCCATCCATCCATCCTTCCATCCTTCCATCATCCATCCATCCATCATCCTTCCACCCATCCACCCATCCATCCTTCCATCCTTCCATCATCCATCCATCCATCCATCCATCCACCCATCCATCCTTCCATCATCCACCCATCCATCCATCCATCCATCCATCCATCCACCCATCCATCCTTCCACCCATCCATCCATCCATCCTTCCATCATTCATCCATCCATCCACCCATCCATCCTTCCATCATCCACCCATCCATCCATCCATCCTTCCACCCATCCATCCATCCATCCATCCTTCCATCATCCATCCATCCATCCATCCATCCACCCATCTTTCCTTCCACCCATCCATCCATCCATCCTTCCATCATCCATCGATCCATCCATCCATCCACCCATCCATCCTTCCATCATCCACCCATCCATCCATCCATCCATCCACCCATCCATCATTCCATCCTTCCATCATCCATCCATCCATCCATCCATCCACCCATCCATCCTTCCACCCATCCATCCATCCATCCATCCATCCTTCCATCAATCCATCCATCCATCCATCCATCCATCTAAAAACACTTATGTCCATAAATGAATTTAAAGCTTCCATAAAGAATGTGGTGATGGACATGTTCTTTTTTTTAGATGTTTTTATTACTATGTACTTGTTGTCTTATTATAAAAATGTAAATAATTATAATATGTATCCTGCATTTCTTTGTGGTTTGGCTGCTACCTTGGCCAGGTCTCTCTTGAAAAAGAGATTTTGAATCTCAATAGGACCTCCTGGTTAAATCAAGGTTAATAATAAAAAAATAATTTTGAACAAGTAAAGATAAATCTGCTCTGCTGTGTGCAGAATAAAGAAATGCTACATATTAACTGAAAACTGATGAAAGGCTGCAGGACTTCTACCTAATCCTCTACCTGGACCTCTGCCTAGTCCTCTACTTGGACCTCTACCTAGTCCTCTACCTGGACCTCTACCTAGTCCTCTACCTGGACCTCCAGCTAGTCCTCTACCTGGACCTCTACCTAGTCCTCTACCTGGTCCTCCAGCTAGTCCTCTACCTGAACCTGAACCTAGTCCTCTACCTGGACCTCTACCTAGTCCTCTACCTGGACCTCTACCTAGTCCTCTACCTGGATCTCTACCTAGTCTTCTACCTGAACCTGGACCTAGTCATCTACCTGGACCTCTACCTGTTCCTCTACCTGGGCCTGGACCTAGTCCTCTACCTGGACCTCTACCTAGTCCTCTAACTGGTCCTCCAGCTAGTCCTCTACCTGGACCTCTACCTGGTCCTCTACCTGGGCCTGGACCTAGTCCTCTACATGGACCTCTACCTAGTCCTCTAACTGGTCCTCCAGCTAGTCCTCTACCGGGACCTCTACCAAGTCCTCTACCTGGACCCCTACCTAGTCCTCTACCTGGACCTCACCCTAATCGTCTACCTGGACCTCTACCTAGTCCTCTACCTGGACCTCTACCTAGTCCTCTACCTGGACCTCTACCTAATCCTCTACCTGGACCTCTACCTAGTCGTCTACCTGGACCTCTACCTAGTCCTCTACCTGGACCTCTACCTAGTCCTCTACCTGGTCCTCCAGCTAGTCCTCTACCTGGACCTGGACCTAGTCCTCTACCTGGACCTCTACCTAGTCCTCTAACTGGACCTCTACCTAGTCCTCTACCTGGTCCTCCAGCTAGTCCTCTACCTGGACCTGGACTTAGTCCTCTACCTGGACCTCTACCTAGTCCTCTAACTGGACCTCTACCTAGTCCTCTACCTGGACCTGGACCTAGTCTTCTACCTGGATCTCTACCTGGTCCTCTCCCTGGACCTCTACCTAGTCCTCTACCTAGACCTCTACCTGGTCCTCTACCTGGACCTCTACCTAGTCCTCTACCTGGACCTTTACCTAGTCCTCTACCTGGACCTCTACCTAATCCTCTACCTGGACCTCTACCTAGTCCTCTACCTGTACCTCTACCTAGTCCTCTCCCCAATCCTCTACCTGGTCCTCTACCTGGACCTCTGCCTAATCCTCTACCTGGACCTCTACCTAGTCCTCTACCTAGTGCTCTACCCGGTCCGCTACTTGGACCTCTACCTATTCCTCTACCTGGACCTCTGTCTAGTACTGTACCTAATCCTCTACCTGGTCCTCTACCTGGCCCTCTACCTATTCCTTTACCTAATACTCTACCTGGACCTCTACCTAGTCCTCTACCTAGTCCTTAACTGGTCCTCTACCTGGACCTCTACATAGTCGTCTACCTTGTCCTCTACCTGGTCCTCTACCTAGTCCTCTACCTAGTCCTCTACCTGGTCCTCTACCTGGACCTTTACCTAGTCCTCTACCTGTTCCCCTACCTGGTCCTCTACCTGGTCCTCTACCTGGACCGCTAATCTAGTCCTCTACCTGGACCTCTACCTAGT
>NC_055698.1:33905995-33963495 GCF_017639745.1 Melanotaenia boesemani | reverse complement strand
CATCCATCCATCCATCCTTCCATCATCCATCCATCATCCATACATCCATACATCCATCATCCATCCATCCATCCATCCTTCCATCATCCATCTATCATCCATCTATCATCTATCCATCCATCCATCCATCCATCCATCCAACTATCCATCCATCCATCCATCCATCCATCATCCATCTATTATCCATCCATCCATCCATCCAGTTGGATGGATGAGTGGATGGTTGATGGATGGATGTCCAGTTGATCGGTGTCCAGTACCACAGTGAGGAACCTTGGAGTTATTCTGGACCAGGACCTTTCCTTCCTACTTAACCTAGATAATTAGTCTCATAACCTGGACAATGTGTTTGAATGAAAACACAATGAATCAGTTTGAACTGAGGATGTTTTTAAAGATCTTTGAGATGTGTTTGTTGTGCGTTGGTGCTTTTTAAATAAAGCTGGAATGAAAACTGAGATGTGAGACGTATGTGTCTTCTTTCTGGCTCCCATTGGTTTATGTGATTTATGTTTGATGGAGAATGAAGCAAAAACAAATCCACCATCTGTCCAGAAGAAGAATGATCTGAATTCCTGTAAAGTCCAGCTGAGATGTGGACATGAATCCATTGGTGACGAGCACCATGTCCTCTCTCAGCACATTAATCTGAGCTTCATCTGTGCACGTGTTCCACTATCTGGCTCCAGCTGACGGCGACTCAACACAACACACTGTATGACACCTGTGTGTCCACGCTGTGATGTATACACTGGCACTCACACAGCCCCCAACACATGCTTTTATATAACAGACATCTCAGGTGCGTGGAGGCCAGGTGGGTGGTGTGTAACAAACTGTTATAGCAGATGGCCATTCTTTAAAAAAGGTGTTTGTCTTGCAGCCATAACTTATCACAAATGATATCGATCAACAGGAAAGGGAGCTTTAATCTGTGGCAGCAAGTGTGTGGTTGCAACCTGCAGTGTCCTGGCTGGGATCAGCAACACTGATTAATGATTATGATGAAAAGAGGTGAACATCAGGTGTGAAAGGGCGGCGGAGGGGAGTTAATAAACAATACAAGCAAGCAGACTTACTCCATTGGGAGGGTAAGATGTCCAACCCAGCTCTGCCTGAGTCTCTTTAGAATTCAGCAGCAACACTGCAGGAGAAAGACAAGAAAGGAGAGAACAAGCAGGAGGTCAGAGGTCAGGGTGCGGCTAAGGGGTCAGACGCTTTACTGGGTCAGGAGAAATCAAAAGTCAGTCATTAGGATGGAGGCTGGCTCGTCAGAATCAGAAGCTATCTGGATTCAGCTCAGTTAATTTATACAAAAGCAACTCACAGTAACAGTTCTGTCAAGGCCCTTTAAAGCCTTGACAGAACAAGACCAGAGTTTTCAGAACAGAAAGAGTCTTCAGTCAGCGATCAGAGGCACAAACCCACAACCTCAAAACCATTTATCTGATCTACTTTAAAGTGCTCATGACTCCATTTAAAATTGTAATGTAATTTTGTAATACAATCATACAGCACAGTGATATTTCTGTATAAGTCAAACAGGCTTGTTTTCACTCGAATGTCCGACGTTGAAAAGAGCGCCGCACCAGTGGCTGGAAAACCCCACCATGTTGTGATGTCAGCAGAATAACATCCTGTCCTGGCTGGCCATCCAAACACCTGATGGAAGCAGTTGAATCACATGGATGATGCTTCCAGTGCATGAAGTCTGGTTTGTGTGGTGGAATCATCAGCCAGTTCCAGTTCAGAAGAGTGTGGTGAGAATTATGATGGAGGACCGAACCATAGTGAGCGGACTTCCTGCCCAGTGAGTCCAACTCTGAGTCAGAGAATGATGGTGGAGGGGCAAACCTGGCCGTCGCAGCAGCAAACACATGGCAGGGGAACATTGATTGGTCTACATAGTAGGATGGGGGAGTGGTAGATGGTGCAGGTCCATGCTGGGTGGTTGTCTGGAGGGGTCTTTTGCCTCTGGGCTCTTGGGGCCCTTTGCTCTGGCCACCTTGGATGGCCAGTGCCTGGCAGGGTTGACGGCTACCAATCATGGTCTGCCGGGGCCTGTGCCCCATGACCGCTGGGGGATCTGGCTAGAGCCTTCTTCTGGGTGGGGCCTTCCTCGGGGTGGTCTTAGTGGCTTGGGTTTGTGCTCCAATATTGCTCTCTCTCTCTCTCTCTCTGAAAAATAAATAAATAAATTGTCCCCTCGCCCTCTGTGGGCGGTCTCTCATCCATCCAAGCTCGGGTCCTCTACCAGAGGCCTGGGAGCTTGAGGGTTCTGCACAGTATCTTTGCTGTTCCTAGGACTGCACTCTTCTGGACCGAGATGTCTGAGGTTTGTCCTGGGATCTGCTGTAGCTACTCTGGTTTGCCATTACCATTTTGTCGGTCTGGATCTGGAAGTCCCACAGGATCTCAGCTTGGTTATTCTCTACCACCTTCGGAGGTGTTTCCCACCTTGACCTCGGGGCTTCCAGTCTGTACTCCGCACACATGTTCCTGTACACTATACCAGCCACGTGGTTATGACGCTCCTTGTAAGCTTTCCCTGCCAGCATCTTACACCCTGCAGTTATGTGCTGGATTGTCTCAGGGGGCTCTTTGCTTCAATTTCTCTCGTGTACGTCTTTAGGTGGGTGGCCAAGGCTTGGAGTCGTTGTTTGGCAGTTTCTAGTGCTTCAGGTATGGGCATCTGGCTGTAACTCCTGGGTACCTGTTTTTTCATTGCACCTTTCTGGAGCTCTGATAGTTGGCTCACTTCTCTCCAAGCTGCCTTGATTTTAGCCTCCAACCTCCTCTTCCATGGTGGATATGTATCTTTATGGTTGCTCTTTGGTTGATAACCAAGCACCTCAAGGATCACTGCTGCTGAGGTTTAGATCAGCTCATTGCTTTCAGTGATGGTCATTGTAGGAATCGTTCTCAAAGCTGCATTCACATCTTCCGGAGATTTTCTGATGGTGCTCCACTCAGTCTCTGTAGTTGGCGTCGGCGTTGCCTGATGTTCATTTTTGCCATGATCTTATCTCTTAGGTCAGTCGCTGCCTCGCTCAGTGTGATTGTGCTTATTGGGGCTTCGTACCCAATCTCTGGATGGGGAGTTGTTGTTAACTCCCCCTGACCTGGCGTCCATGCTCCCCCTTGCCGTAGCATTTGTGTTGTACCTCGTTAATCTCAAGCTGTGATAGCAGTTGCCGTCTGTGGATGTTGGAAAGTTGAGCTACTAGTTGTTTGGCAGTCAGTGTTGATTGTGGGTTTCGAAGATTCCATATTTCCCACATTCTCTGCATGTAACCCCTCTGACTAGGGTTACTGGAGTAGTAACATTCCAACAGAGCCTTGTTCTCGCCTCTCGTCCATTTCCGTCTCGTTCCAGTAGCCCACTTCTCTCCAGACCTTGTTTGACCGGGCAACGTCTGAGCCAGTATGTCTCGTGTTCTCTTGTCTCTCATCATATGAGGTAGGCAGTAGCGCAGAGGGTCTTGCCTAAGGACCCACACTAGGTGTTGGTAATTGCCCCGTGTTACGGCCACTGCTTATTGCAGGCAGCTGCGGCTCGTTTGCCGTTTGATTGCCTGATTCGGACCTCTGTGTGGAGTGGCTGGTTCGGGAGCACCCCAGTCTCCTCCCCTCTGATTGACTGCTCGCTCAGCCAATCAGACTGCAGCTTAGGGGAAGCAAAGATTGAAAAGGCTGCTGCAGAGTTCAGTAGGGGGGGGGGGGGCGGAATGGCGCAGGCCGCTTTCCCCTCACTTTGTGCACTGGGTGTGTGCGTGCATGTGTGTTTGTGGTATCTGGGCAAGGCTGGTTAGCGCAGGTGGTCTTGTCCAGATTATGGCAGACGTGTGGTAGTAGGGCTTACTGGGTGTTTGCTGTGCTTGTTGTGGGTGATCCGTTTTGTGGCAGACCCTGTTGTGGAGTCCGGAGAGAGGACTTGGTCATGGTTCTGTGTTAGTTGGATTCACCGTTATACACTCAGTTTTGTTTAAGCGTTACTACACCTTTTAGTTCTGTCATAGTGGGTGTTTTGGGTTAGGCTTTTGTTTTGTGTTTAGTTTCAGTGTTGGGCTAGGTTAGTGTTTTGTTATGTTGTGACGACGGACACCTTAGTTTATGGATCTGCTGCTTTTTATTTGGTTTTAGGTTCCTCGCCGAGTTGTAGTCACGTCATTGTTTGCGCTCGATGGGTTTTGGGTATTTGTTTTGGTTTATTTCTTTCAGGGGGTCCGCTAACCCCAGTACTTGTTTATTTTGTGTATTTTTTGTTACAGATTTTCACTTGTTGTTTCACGGGATTTCAAGAAAATGTGCTTATTTTAAATTCACCATCTGTCCTCAACTTATCTTTTGTTACACCCAATCATACCCCTGAAAACGGGACGTAACACCCCGGCCGGGATGTGAACCCGGGTCTCCTGCGTGAAAGTAGGATGAGCACCGGGCTACCGAGCAGCCCCCCCCCCCCCTCCCCTCTCTCTCTCTCTCTATATATATATATATATATATAGATGTGTGTGCGCATGTGTGCATGTGTGTATGTATATATGTATGTATGTATATACACATATAAGTATATATATATAAATTCACATTTTTAAAGTGAATAATGAATAATTGTGTTAAATAATCGAGATCTCATTTACAATCAAAATAATCGTGCTTATCATTTTTGCCATAATCGAGCAGCCCTATATACGGTACAACCAAATGAACTGGCTGTACATGTAATTAGTTTAAACCTGATTTTCAAATTAAATCATTGCAGCGTAACTATATTAAAATTGAAATATTTAGCCTACCTGAAACTATGATAAGGGTTTACTGTGTGAATAATTAAATCTGAGATTATTGGAGCTAGTTGTTATAATATAGATATTAAATGACCACATTTGCTAGTAATCTGACCAAAATGTTTTCTTTAACACTAGAACAACCAAGGTGACATTTTGACTCTTTTGAAATTTGCATATTCAATAACTTGTCAAACACCAGCAGCAGACAAAGCTGTGATGCTGCAGCAGGAGCAGAAACCTGATGTTAGGCGCTCTGATTTCTATACAGATGGTTTAGTCTCATAGTAAATCGTGTCGTAGGTGCCAGTGTGATCTGTGTGTGAGCATGACCACAGAGGAGGAGAGTATTTTCTGTCAGGAGAAGGACAAGGTGAAGCAGAACCTCCGAATGGTGCTGGATCATCATCACACCTTCCTGCGGTGTGTCTGAATGACCCAGCTCAACCTGCAATAGCTGTAACTGTTCAACAGTAAAACCAATAAAAAACAACAAAAACCCGTCTGCTACAAAGCTGCTGGGATACCTGTCAGGCATTGCTGCGCTGACAACCCTTCTGCCTTCTTCCTCAGTCTGTGAGCAGTTCCACAGTCTGGTCAGATTTGCTCAAATAGCGGCGGTTTCGTGGTAATCAACTATTTTATTCACACTTGTAACTCTTATATAGATCAACGGTAATAGCTTTTTGGTTTATAAAACATGGCAAGAAATTTCAAAATTGTGTCATGACGGTGTCTCTAAGTACAGTACCAAGGACAGAGACCTCAAACATGCTCAGAGAGCTTGTTAGTTTTTAAATGTGACGTTTCATGTTTTATCATGGAACAGACAAAGTGTATGCATTCAGAGTTTCCACAACCACGGACCAAGACACTAGTTCCACTTTGATATGATCACATGTCTAATAGAAAAAAAATGCAGTATGTAAACACCTCTGCTCTGTTCAGCTGTAATTGGACATAAGTTCCGTTTGATCCAGAGGAGTGGTTTAAAACTGTTCAGTATCTGACCTAAGGAAAATAATCATGCGTACACTCATTCTGATGGTTCTCATGGTGGATGTTCTTTCTGCACATAGGTGTCCCATGTAGAGGTTAGATTCTGAGGTGAGTTTCAGCAAAGACTTGAACAATGGCTTCAGCAACACAGAACTGGACTGTGGTGGATACAGCATTTCTTTTGGAAACTAATGGAGTTAAAAATTGTGCATCTTGAGGACAAAATATAATAAAATCTTCTTCATGTATAGATTGTCCCTCAAAAGTGTATTTATCATAGTAAATATTTTCATCATGTAAACACACAATTGATGGTGCCACTTTACTTATTCTTCATATAAACATATCAGCTGGAATTTTTGATCAGATCAAGTTCAATTGACAGCAGAAATATTTGTCTGTGTAAATGCAGCTGAACCACTGAGCGTGCTCAGGGTTTCAGCACCGCGGACAGAGTCACTGAGCGCGTTCAGGGTTTCAGCACCGCGGACAGAGTCACTGAGCGCGCTCAGGGTTTCAGCACCGCGGACAGAGTCACTGAGCGCGCGCAGGGTTTCAGCACCGCGGACAGAGTCACTGAGCGCGCTCAGGGTTTCAGCACCGCGGACAGAGTCACTGAGCGCGCTCAGGGTTTCAGCACCGCGGACAGAGTCACTGAGCGCGCTCAGGGTTTCAGCACCGCGGACAGAGTCACTGAGCGCGCTCAGGGTTTCAGCACCGCGGACAGAGTCACTGAGCACGTTCAGGGTTTCAGCACCGCGGACAGAGTCACTGAGCATGTTCAGTGGTTTTAGCTCATGGGCATGAGTAGGAGAAAGAAGCAACTTGCTGAGGTGTGTTCAGTGTTCAGGGTCTGCACAATTCGATGCTACATGCATCATCGTGGTGCGTGAAGCAATGTCCCAATTCACAGAATTTGAAGGAGCCTCCGAATCCACCCTTCAAATCCGCACTTTGTTTGGCCTCAAACGAAGGCTGCTAGTGATGCATCCTTTGTTGCCTCTTTTCTCCCAGAATTCATTGCACAGAAGTCATTGGCGAACCAGTAACTGAGCTAGAAGACTACGTTATAGGTTTTAATAAAGTTTTTTTTTAAGAGTATCCTTATTTTAATTACACTTTAGAGGAAACAAGTAAAGTAAAAACGTGTTTGTTAAATGGTGACATTAAAAATCAGTAATATTTTATATTTATGGATTTTTAAGGGATTAATGATGTGTGTACTAGCAGGAAAACAAGAGCTTCAGATGGTGGCTCATCCCATGTTATTGCTATGGAAAATTCTTTTTGGCTAGGGCAAAAAGGCTGTCCCATTTCAAGAATGAAAGTGTGCAGACCCTGAATTGGGACACACCGTCTGATTAAAAGATCTGCTTAAGAGTCCATCTGTCTAAGTTTTTGTTGATGGAAGTTCCTCCCCAGACGGGAACATTTAAACGTTGTCGAGCAGAACTGATGAACATCTGCTGATTTTTCTACATCAGTATTACACAGAAAGAGCTTAACTGATCAAATTACTTAATTTATTCATTCATGATAAAACAGAGGAAAACAAAGTGCTGATGTTGGTGTTAGCTGGTGGATAAATCCCATCACAGCTGCAGCATCACTGTGATGATGCACCTTTACAGCAACAGTTTGTGTCACTTCATATCAAAACTTTTTAAAAATATATTTTTTCAAGTGGAAAATATGCTTATATCACTAAATGTAAATGATAATTAAAAAAAACTTGAATGATGAAATGATAAAGCATGTTAGGTTAACTGGTCTCTCTAAATTCTCCCTAGGAGTGTGTGTGTGTGTGTGTGTGTGTGTGTGTGTGTGTGTGTGTGTGTGTGTGTGTGTGTGTGTGTGTGTGTGTGTGTGTGTGTGTGTGAACGGTTGTTTGTCTCTCTGTGTCGGCCCTGCGATGGACTGGTGACCTGTCCAGGTGTACCTGCCTGACTCTCACCTGCTAAAATGCTGGGTTAGGCTCACCTGTGACCCAAAATGCTCAAAGTAGTACAGAGAATGAATGAATGAATGAATGAATGAATGAATGAATGAATGAATGAATGAATGAAATGAAAACTTCAGTTTCTTAGAGTCTTTAAAAATCAGGGAGATTCTGACTGGAAAAGTTCTCTTTTCAATCTGGAAGCTTCACAGTGGTTTCCAGACTGGACCAGAACACACAGATGTGTTTAAGAACTTTAAGATGGTTTGTTGTCCTTTTTGCTCAGAAAGAACCTAAATGAGGAAGGTTGGAGACAGACGGATGGAGAGAGACAGGTGGAGACAGACGGGTGGAGACAGACGGATGGAGAGAGACAGGTGGAGACAGACGGGTGGAGACAGACAGGTGGAGACAGACGGATGGAGAGGGACAGGTGGAGACAGACGGGTGGAGACAGACAGATGGAGACAGACGGATGGAGAGAGACAGGTGGAGACAGACGGGTGGAGAGAGACAGGTGGAGACAGACGGGTGGAGACAGACAGATGGAGACAGACGGGTGGAGACAGACAGGTGGAGACAGACAGGTGGAGTAGGTATCATCGGTTGACATTTATGGCTGAGACATCACACATGGATGTCCCTGCCAGAACCTTCGAGGTGTGACTCATGCTGGGTCAACATGATGACTCAGCACCTGCCGTCTCGCCGAGTCATGTTCTTAGCAGGAGGTCGGGAGACGAAGCTCAGAATGGAAAGTTGGATCAAACACGTTATGGGGGAAAAAAGGTCATATAGTTGTAATAAAAAAGAGTGATGAAGAGGAGCGAAGACTTCCTGGAAAAAGACGGATCCAAGTTTTATAGGTTAAGACCAGCGGGTGCCCCGAGCTCGGCTCTGTGCTGCACTGATAACATGCAGGATTTGGAGATGATTACAGAGGAAGAGGGTAGGCTGAGGAAGATGAGAGACAAGGAGAGGAAATAATCAGCCAAGGAGGACGAAGAGGAGGAGGAGGAGGGCCAACATGAAAGGACTATGAAAGATGGACTAAGAATAAAAACCCAGCTGGTCAGAGAGGCCAAGACAAGAAAGAAAGGAGAGAAGAGGATGAAGAGCAAATCCAGCAGATAATTCTCAGAAGTAATAACTGCACATTTAGACCAGGGAGTCAAACTCAAGTCCAAAAGGGATCAAAGGAAAACATTAGAACAAGCTGAGGGTCAGACGGGTTCCACGTCTATTAAAGACTCATTAAAACGACCTTTTAGCACATCGAACTAACAGAGCTGTTACTTATAAAACACTGATCATTAAATAAATGTTGAAAATTCTGTTCAGATCTGTGGCTTTTATTTGTTATTTTTTACTAATTTCAAGTTAAAACATTTTCGACAGAAGAAGCAAAAATAATTTCCTCATTTGAAAAAGTCAAATGTCCTGTAATTAATAGCAATAGAAGAAATGCTAGTGTGTATATGTATATATATATACATATATACATATATATACACATGTATATATATATGTGTATATATATACATATATATGTATGTATGTATGTATATATATATATTGTGAGGAGAGAGAAATATTCACAATATGCACAATAACTTCCATCCATGCACCTTTACTGCTTCATTCTCCAGATTTCTGGATTTTACATTGTTTTTTTCCACCTTGTCCTTCCAGCACGGTGGCGGCAGAATGATGGTCTGGCTGCTGTGTTGTGCCAAACAAATTTGCTTTGCCAAGAGGAGCTTTGTGAGTGTAAGGCTCCTCTATATAATCTGATTTTTTATTTCTTTATTTATTAAAGATGTTTTATCTTATATTTTTGGAATTATGAAATTCCGTCACAAATAAAATATATTATAACCAGGTTAACACTCTCTGGGTAAATAATATGGAGGAAAACTCGGCTAACGGAACGGTTGGAATTCCCGTCTGTTCTCTCCCTGTCTTCCTCCTGTCCTGCTTCTTCCCCTCCTCATGGGGTTTTCTGAGTAGGCTTTGTTTTCCTGCTCCTGCCTTCCGTGGCTCTGGCTTCCAGGTGCTGATGCAGCTCACTTGGGACAACTACTCACTGCCTCCTTTAATGGCTGGATCTTCTTGTCAGCTGTTGGCAGTTCGTCTGTTCTGTCACATGTCAGCATTTGAAAAGAATTATTTTTACCTTTGAACCTGATCTCTGCTTTCCAGCTCCTCAGTCAGGACCGAGCACTTTGGATTTTTTATTCTTCCAGCTGTGGGAAATCATTTGTCTTAAGTCAGTATTCGTCCAATTCTCTGGTCACTCGGGACCAGTTTCTCACTCCTCAGGAAAACCCTCCCGGTTAGTAAATCAGTTTTTACTTGGAATAAGATTTTTCCCGACCTCAGCTCCGGCCACCATCTTACCAACAATTCCCTCTCATTGCAGTCTGACTGGTTTGCTCGGCTGTCGGTTCCCGTCTCAAATTCCAAACTCTAACTTTCTTAACTTGTTTGGGATTCTGTGGGTTTTTTCAATCATTAACTTTTTAGAGAGCTTAATCTGTTGGTCCCACTGATAAACGCTTTTGTTGCCATGGATACTCAAAAGTTTCACACAGAATTCCAAGAATGTGTTCCTGGAATATTTGTACCCACTCATTCCCAGTTTCCCCTCCTCGTCTCCTTCCTCCTACCTCTCCCTCAGAGCCAGTCCTGAATCAGAATGACCACCTGGTCATTGAATACATTCAACAGGAAAGTGTGTGTGTGTGTGTGTGCACGCACGCTCCGGGGAATGAATGAAAGAAAAGAGTCATTGAGTAAATCCGGGAGAAAAGGGAAGTGTGTGTTTGAAGGAAAAAGGGAGCGTGAGAGCTGGCTGGAAGGGATGAGACGTAGGACGCTTTTAGGGGATTAACTGTGAGGACTGCTGACTTTTGGGCTCAGTGTGGAGGTTTTTCATCAGGATTCAGTCTGGATTGAATCCGACTCAGATCAGAACGGATGGGAGAAGACACCAGGCTGCACTGGCTGAGGAAGCTGCAGACGTCCCGTTCAAGGAGCATCAAGTCTCACAAGGAGGCTCGACAGAGACAAGTCCGGCACAGGGAGACGAGACTGGTGGACGTCAGACGTCCTGCTGACTGGACAGAAAGGATGAAGGAATCTACTGTGGTGGGAATTCTGGAAAATATGAAAATCTGTAGAATCTAGTAATATTCTTTCTTACGGGGATCTACTTGTCAGAGAGCTGAGCATAAATTTTCTTCTGCCAAACATCATTTCTCCTCATCAAGGAGGAAAATGAGGTCATGTGACCCGTTTGAACAGAATATGGGAACAACTCAACCAGGATCATGGGACATAAATGCTCCTTTGTGACCGCTTCCATTCCCGGACTATCTCCAGAGGTACGTTGTTAGCGTGAGGGTATGCATTAGCCACCTCTGAATGGAAAATGGTCCACTTTACTGTACCTGGAACGATATGATGCTTTACATCATACATCACACACACATTCACACACTGATGGCGGAAGCTGCCGTGCAAGGTGCTCGACCACGACCCATCAGGAGCAATTAGGGGTTCGGTGTCTTGCCCAAGGACACCTCGACATGAGCTTGACTTGGCCGAGGATCGAACCGGCAACCCTCGGGTTACAAGACGACCGCTCTGTCTTGCTGAGCCACGTTGCTCCGGCTCTGACTCCAAGCAGGTGTGCCTACCTGGCGTGTTGGTGAATGGCCACAGACCCATGACTATAAAGTACCAGATTCAGCACTGCTGCCATCCACGTCACACAATTAAAACCCGACACGAGACTGGACGTAAACTGAGCTGCGGCCCTCATGGGACCAAACTGAGTAGCCGTGGTCTAGATTTGATGAAATACTGATTATTACAACTAAAAAAAAAAAAGTGAAGAAAAACCTTTAACACAAGCAGCTAATGACGTATTTTATCAGCAGGTGTTTACTTTGGGTGATGCTGCCCGGGGCTGAAACCCAAACTCTTTCAAAAGTGAGATTCTCAGCACGGGTAATTCCACACAGCCAAACTTAAAAGAACAACATAAAGACTTTTTTTTTTCATAAAATGGGGACAATGTGTGGACATTAATCACAATGGCTCTGCATGTTCAAAGCCTTGGGGACCTCTCTACTCTTTGAGGGACTCCTCTTTCCCGGAACTCAGGTTGGGAACCACTGATCTAGAGCATGGTAGAGATGATGGAGAACATCATATTGAGGTACTTTTTATGTTGTATTTATTGGTCTTTAGCCATCTGACATTTAAAAGTTCAGTTAATATAAATTACTTGATTGTCTAAAATCTAAAAAAGGAAGACTTCCAGAAACCACTGTCTGTGAACACAGGTCACCCTGAAACCCACAAATGCAGGTTAAAGCTCCATCATGCAGAGAAGAAGCCAGATATGAACAGGATCCAGAATCAGCTTCTTCCGTCTTCTCTGGACCAAAGCTAATTTAAAATGGTCTGAGGCAAAGTGGAAACCTGGATGAAGATGTGAACTAGTTTGTGGAAAGCATGGACGGCGTGTCCTGCAGACTAAAGAGGAGAGGGAGCATCCAGCTTGTTATCAGTGGACAGGTGAAAAGCTGCATCTCTGATGGGATGGGGCTGCATTAGTACCTATGGCGTGGGCAGCTTCCACATCTGTGAAGCTCCATCAATGCTGAAAAGTACATGGGGGTTTTAGAGCAACATCTGCTCCATCCAGACAACGTCTCTTTCAGGGAAGGACTTGCAGATTTCAGCAAGACGATGCTGAACCACATCCTGCATCCATCACAGCAGCATGGCTTCACAGGAGAAGAGTCCGGCTGCTGAACTGGCCTGCCTGCAGTCCAGACCTTTCACCAATACACAACATCTGGAGCATCATGGAAGCAGAAATCCAGCAACCAAGGTCCAGAACTGTAGAGAAGCTAGAATCCTGCATCAGACCAGAATGGGACGACATTCCTCTCCTAAAACTCCAGCAACTGGTCTCCTCACTTCCCAGATGTTTCCAGACATGTTAGAAGAAGAGATGCTACACCATGCTGAACACCAGCCTGGAACTACTTTTTACACTGTGCTCAACATCACCCTGGAACTACTTTTTACACCATGCTGAACACCACCCTGGAACTACTTTTTACACCATGCCGAACATCACCCTGGAACTACTTTTTACACCATGATGAACATCACCCTGGAACTACTTTTTACACCATGCCGAACATCACCCTGGAAATACTTTTTACACCATGCCAAACACCACCCTGGAACTGCTTTTTACACCATGCTGAACATCACCCTGGAACTACTTTTTACACCGTTCTCAACATCACCCTGGAACAACTTTTTGCACCATGCTGAACATCACCCTGGAACTATTTTCTACACCGTGCTGAACGTCACCCTGGAACTACTTTTTACACCGTGCTGAACATCACCCTGGAAGTACTTGTTACACAGTGCTGAACATCACCCTGGAACTACTTTTTACACTGTGCTGAACATCACCCTGGAACTACTTTTTACACCATGCTGAACATCACCCTGGAACTACTTTTGACACCGTGCCGAACATCACCCTGGAACTACTTTTTACACCGTGCTATACATCACCATGGAACTACTTTTTACACCATGATGAACATCACCCTGGAACTACTTTTGACACCATGCTGAACATCACCCTGGAACTACTTTTTACACCATGCCGAACACCACCCTGGAACTACTTTTTACACCATGCCGAACATCACCCTGGAACTACTTTTTCCACCATGCTGAACATCACCCTGGAACTACTTTTTCCACCATGCTGAACATCACCATGGAACTACTTTTTACACCATGCTGAACACCACCCTGGAACTACTTTTTCCACCGTGCTGAACATCACCCTGGAACTACTTTTTACACCATGCTGAACATCACCCTGGAACTACATTTTACACCAAACATCACCCTGGAAGTACTTTTTACACCATGCTGAACACCACCCTGGAACTACTTTTTACACCATGCTGAACATCACCCTGGAACTACTTTTTACACCATGCTGAACATCACCCTGGAACTACTTTTTCCACCATGCTGAACATCACCCTGGAACTACTTTTTACACCATGCTGAACATCACCCTGGAACTACTTTTTACACCGTGCTGAACATCACCCTGGAACTACTTTTTACACCGTGCTGAACATCACCCTGGAACTACTTTTTACACCGTGCTGAACATCACCTTGGAACTACTTTTTCCACCATGCTGAACATCACCCTGGAACTACTTTTTACACCAAATATCACCCTGGAACTACTTTTTCCACCATGCTGAACATCACCCTGGAACTACTTTTTACACCATGCTGAACATCACCCTGGAACAACTTTTTACACTGTGCTGAACATCACCCTGGAACTACTTTTTACACCGTGCTGAACATCACCCTGGAATTACTTTCTACACCGTGCTGAACGTCACCCTGGAACTACTTTTTACACCATGCTGAACATCACCCTGGAACTACTTTTTACACCGTGCTGAACATCACCCTGGAACAACTTTTTACACTGTGCTGAACATCACCCTGGAACTACTTTTTACACCAAAC
The DNA here is from genome assembly GCF_017639745.1 of Melanotaenia boesemani. Taxonomy (NCBI): domain Eukaryota; kingdom Metazoa; phylum Chordata; class Actinopteri; order Atheriniformes; family Melanotaeniidae; genus Melanotaenia; species Melanotaenia boesemani. Next base: position 33,949,159 of record NC_055698.1, on the reverse strand, counting down.
ATCACCCTGGAACTACTTTTTCCACCATGCTGAACATCACCCTGGAACTACTTTTTACACCATGCTGAACATCACCCTGGAACAACTTTTTACACCATGCTGAACATCACCCTGGAACTACTTTTTACACCGTGCTGAACATCACCCTGGAATTACTTTCTACACCGTGCTGAACGTCACCCTGGAACTACTTTTTACACCATGCTGAACATCACCCTGGAACTGCTTTTTACACCGTGCTGAACATCACCCTGGAACAACTTTTTACACCATGCTGAACATCACCCTGGAACTAGTTTTGACACCGTGCCGAACATCACCCTGGAACTACTTTTTACACCGTGCTATACATCACCATGGAACTACTTTTTACACCATGCTGAACATCACCCTGGAACTACTTTTTACACCATGCTGAACATCACCCTGGAACTAGTTTTGACACCGTGCCGAACATCACCCTGGAACTACTTTTTACACCGTGCTATACATCACCATGGAACTACTTTTTACACCATGATGAACATCACCCTGGAACTACTTTTTACACCATGCCGAACATCACCCTGGAACTACTTTTTCCACCATGCTGAACATCACCCTGGAACTACTTTTTCCACCATGCTGAACATCACTCTGGAACTACTTTTTACACCATGCTGAACACCACCCTGGAACTACTTTTTACACCGTGCTGAACATCACCCTGGAACTACTTTTTACACCATGCTGAAAATCACCCTGGAACTACTTTTTACACCAAACATCACCCTGGAAGTACTTTTTACACCATGCTGAACACCACCCTGGAACTACTTTTTACACCATGCTGAACATCACCCTGGAACTGCTTTTTACACTGTGCTGAACATCACCCTGGAACTACTTTTTACACAATGCTGAAAATCACCCTGGAACTACTTTTTCCACCAAACATCACCCTGGAAGTACTTTTTACACCATGCTGAACACCACCCTGGAACTACTTTTTACACCATGCTGAACACCACCCTGGAACAACTTTTTACACCATGCTGAACATCACCCTGGAACTACTTTTTCCACCATGCTGAACATCACCCTGGAACTACTTTTTACACCATGCTGAACATCACCCTGGAACTACTTTTTACACCGTGCTGAACATCACCCTGGAACTACTTTTTACACCGTGCTGAACATCACCCTGGAACTACTTTTTACACCGTGCTGAACATCACCATGGAACTACTTTTTCCACCATGCTGAACATCACCCTGGAACTACTTTTTACACCATGCTGAACACCACCCTGGAACTACTTTTTCCACCGTGCTGAACATCACCCTGGAACTACTTTTTACACCATGCTGAACACCACCCTGGAACTACTTTTTACACCATGCTGAACACCACCCTGGAACTACTTTTTACACCGTGCTGAACACCACCCTGGAACTACTTTTTACACCATGCAGAACATCACCCTGGAACTACTTTTTACACCGTTCTCAACATCACCCTGGAACAACCTTTTACACCATGCTGAACATCACCCTGGAACTATTTTCTACACCGTCCTGAACGTCACCCTGGAACTACTTTTTACACCGTGCTGAACATCACCCTGGAAGTACTTTTTACACCGTGCTGAACATCACCCTGGAACTACTTTTTACACTGTGCTGAACATCACCCTGGAACTACTTTTTACACCATGCTGAACATCACCCTGGAACTACTTTTTACACCATGCCGAACATCACCCTGGAACTACTTTTTACACCATGATGAACATCACCCTGGAACTACTTTTTACACCATGCCGAACATCACCCTGGAAATACTTTTTACACCATGCCAAACACCACCCTGGAACTGCTTTTTACACCATGCTGAACATCACCCTGGAACTACTTTTTACACCGTTCTCAACATCACCCTGGAACAACTTTTTGCACCATGCTGAACATCACCCTGGAACTATTTTCTACACCGTGCTGAACGTCACCCTGGAACTACTTTTTACACCGTGCTGAACATCACCCTGGAAGTACTTGTTACACAGTGCTGAACATCACCCTGGAACTACTTTTTACACTGTGCTGAACATCACCCTGGAACTACTTTTTACACCATGCTGAACATCACCCTGGAACTACTTTTGACACCGTGCCGAACATCACCCTGGAACTACTTTTTACACCGTGCTATACATCACCATGGAACTACTTTTTACACCATGATGAACATCACCCTGGAACTACTTTTGACACCATGCTGAACATCACCCTGGAACTACTTTTTACACCATGCCGAACACCACCCTGGAACTACTTTTTACACCATGCCGAACATCACCCTGGAACTACTTTTTCCACCATGCTGAACATCACCCTGGAACTACTTTTTCCACCATGCTGAACATCACCATGGAACTACTTTTTACACCATGCTGAACACCACCCTGGAACTACTTTTTCCACCGTGCTGAACATCACCCTGGAACTACTTTTTACACCATGCTGAACATCACCCTGGAACTACATTTTACACCAAACATCACCCTGGAAGTACTTTTTACACCATGCTGAACACCACCCTGGAACTACTTTTTACACCATGCTGAACATCACCCTGGAACTACTTTTTACACCATGCTGAACATCACCCTGGAACTACTTTTTCCACCATGCTGAACATCACCCTGGAACTACTTTTTACACCATGCTGAACATCACCCTGGAACTACTTTTTACACCGTGCTGAACATCACCCTGGAACTACTTTTTACACCGTGCTGAACATCACCCTGGAACTACTTTTTACACCGTGCTGAACATCACCTTGGAACTACTTTTTCCACCATGCTGAACATCACCCTGGAACTACTTTTTACACCAAATATCACCCTGGAACTACTTTTTCCACCATGCTGAACATCACCCTGGAACTACTTTTTACACCATGCTGAACATCACCCTGGAACAACTTTTTACACTGTGCTGAACATCACCCTGGAACTACTTTTTACACCGTGCTGAACATCACCCTGGAATTACTTTCTACACCGTGCTGAACGTCACCCTGGAACTACTTTTTACACCATGCTGAACATCACCCTGGAACTACTTTTTACACCGTGCTGAACATCACCCTGGAACAACTTTTTACACTGTGCTGAACATCACCCTGGAACTACTTTTTACACCAAACATCACCCTGGAACTACTTTTTCCACCATGCTGAACATCACCCTGGAACTACTTTTTACACCATGCTGAACATCACCCTGGAACAACTTTTTACACCATGCTGAACATCACCCTGGAACTACTTTTTACACCGTGCTGAACATCACCCTGGAATTACTTTCTACACCGTGCTGAACGTCACCCTGGAACTACTTTTTACACCATGCTGAACATCACCCTGGAACTGCTTTTTACACCGTGCTGAACATCACCCTGGAACAACTTTTTACACCATGCTGAACATCACCCTGGAACTAGTTTTGACACCGTGCCGAACATCACCCTGGAACTACTTTTTACACCGTGCTATACATCACCATGGAACTACTTTTTACACCATGCTGAACATCACCCTGGAACTACTTTTTACACCATGCTGAACATCACCCTGGAACTAGTTTTGACACCGTGCCGAACATCACCCTGGAACTACTTTTTACACCGTGCTATACATCACCATGGAACTACTTTTTACACCATGATGAACATCACCCTGGAACTACTTTTTACACCATGCCGAACATCACCCTGGAACTACTTTTTCCACCATGCTGAACATCACCCTGGAACTACTTTTTCCACCATGCTGAACATCACTCTGGAACTACTTTTTACACCATGCTGAACACCACCCTGGAACTACTTTTTACACCGTGCTGAACATCACCCTGGAACTACTTTTTACACCATGCTGAAAATCACCCTGGAACTACTTTTTACACCAAACATCACCCTGGAAGTACTTTTTACACCATGCTGAACACCACCCTGGAACTACTTTTTACACCATGCTGAACATCACCCTGGAACAGCTTTTACACTGTGCTGAACATCACCCTGGAACTACTTTTTACACAATGCTGAAAATCACCCTGGAACTACTTTTTCCACCAAACATCACCCTGGAAGTACTTTTTACACCATGCTGAACACCACCCTGGAACTACTTTTTACACCATGCTGAACACCACCCTGGAACAACTTTTTACACCATGCTGAACATCACCCTGGAACTACTTTTTCCACCATGCTGAACATCACCCTGGAACTACTTTTTACACCATGCTGAACATCACCCTGGAACTACTTTTTACACCGTGCTGAACATCACCCTGGAACTACTTTTTACACCGTGCTGAACATCACCCTGGAACTACTTTTTACACCATGCTGAACATCACCATGGAACTACTTTTTCCACCATGCTGAACATCACCCTGGAACTACTTTTTACACCATGCTGAACACCACCCTGGAACTACTTTTTCCACCGTGCTGAACATCACCCTGGAACTACTTTTTACACCATGCTGAACACCACCCTGGAACTACTTTTTACACCATGCTGAACACCACCCTGGAACTACTTTTTACACCGTGCTGAACACCACCCTGGAACTACTTTTTACACCATGCAGAACATCACCCTGGAACTACTTTTTACACCGTTCTCAACATCACCCTGGAACAACCTTTTACACCATGCTGAACATCACCCTGGAACTATTTTCTACACCGTCCTGAACGTCACCCTGGAACTACTTTTTACACCGTGCTGAACATCACCCTGGAAGTACTTTTTACACCGTGCTGAACATCACCCTGGAACTACTTTTCACACTGTGCTGAACATCACCCTGGAACTACTTTTTACACCATGCTGAACATCACCCTGGAACTACTTTTTCCGCCGTGCCGAACATCACCCTGGAACTACTTTTTACACCATGCTGAACATCACCCTGGAAGTACTTTTTACACCGTGCTGAACATCACCCTGGAACTACTTTTTACACCGTGCTGAACATCACCCTGGAACTACTTTTACACCAAACATCACCCTGGAACTACTTTTTCCACCAAACATCACCCTGGAAGCACTTTTTACACCGTGCTGAACATCACCCTGGAACTACTTTTTACACCATGCTGAACATCACCCTGGAACTACTTTTTACACCATGCTGAACATCACCCTGGAACTACTTTTTACACCTTGCTAAACATCACCCTGGAACTACTTTTTCCGCCGTGCCGAACATCACCCTGGAACTACTTTTTACACCATGCTGAACATCACCCTGGAAGTACTTTTTACACCGTGCTGAACATCACCCTGGAACTACTTTTTACACCGTGCTGAACATCACCCTGGAACTACTTTTTACACCAAACATCACCCTGGAACTACTTTTTCCACCAAACATCACCCTGGAAGCACTTTTTACACCGTGCTGAACATCACCCTGGAACTACTTTTTACACCATGCTGAACATCACCCTGGAACTACTTTTTACACCATGCTGAACATCACCCTGGAACTACTTTTTACACCTTGCTAAACATCACCCTGGAACTACTTTTTACACCAAACATCACCCTGGAACTACTTTTTACACCAAACATCACCCTGGAACTACTTTTTACACCAAACATCACCCTGGAACTACTTTTTACACCAAACATCACCCTGGAACTACTTTTTACACCAAACATCACCCTGAAACTACTTCTTACAGACGTGTTTGTAGTTGAGACAACAGAGAATTTATGTTACAGAACCATTGTTTGGATTTAAATCTACAAACAAATCTGACAATAATAAATAAATGGTAAAGAAAAACAGCCTCAACTTCATTGCAGCCTAAAAACAACCTCCAGATTTCTGTAGTTCAACCTTCCAACATTTAAAATTAAACACATGTTAGCGATAAAGAGGTTTTGCTCAAACTTCAGTCGTTTAACTGAACTAAAAGAAATTTATTATTCTTTAAAAAATAACAAGAATCATGTCAGGATTTCTAAAATATGGTGAATTCTGCAATGTATCTCTGTGTCCATGTGTTGGGCTTCATGCTTCGCAGTGTTTAGGGAATACGGTGCAGCAATGCTAACAGAATCAGCTGTGAGCGTGCACGTGCGGTGCTCACTGAGGCACTGTCTAATGTGCTTGCATAACATGGGCGCACAGACTTCATGGCTACACGTGACAAGGAGTGCACAGTTATTATCATCATATTGTTGGAGTGGAATTCTGTGGAATAAACCCTTTAATCCCAGTTTCCATATTATAAGAAAACCTTCCTAAATAGACGTCCACAAAGTAAATAAACGTCTCTAAAATTCAAAGGTTCATGTTCTTTGTGTCTAGAGACACCTAGGGGACATCTAGAGACATTTAGAGAAACCCGGAACCTGAAATCTGAATAACCGGGAATCTGGGGAACAGAAAGTCTGGAAAACCAGTCAAACATCAGCTGATTCCAACTCTTCTAACAACACAACATGATCATATTCAGGTGCAGCAAGACAAACTTTAACATTCATGAACTTCAAATGTCACAGAAACACTGTTGAAAGCTGCAGGGGCGTGCACATTAGGACACACACACACACACACAGTCACACAGCTGCTTCTTCAGGCCGAGCATGTGCACCTGAATCAGCATGGCATGCATGAGCGGCTGAAAACATGGACTCTCAGTGGTGCTGCAGCTTTCTGAGTTTAAATAATAGAGATGAGGACGCTGCATCCTCCTCTTCCTCTCTCAGCTCCGTCATCCTGCCTTCACACTGAATAATTTACCTCCACACTGGCTCAGGAAGTCGTCCTGAACCAAGCCTGATGGACCCCAGAGGCTGATGACAGCCCAGATCCACAGAACACAGGGGGAGATGGGACCATGAAGATATGAACCATGAAGTTGGGAACCATAAAGATGGGAACCATGAAGACAGGAACCATGAAGACAAGGACAATAAAGACAGAGACCATGAAGACGAGGGTGATAAAGACAGAGACCATGAAAATGGGGACCATGAAGATGGGGACCGTTAAGATAGGAACCATGAAGACGGGAACCATGAAGACAAGGACAATAAAGACAGAGACCATGAAGATAGGGACGATGAAGACGGGGACCATGAAAATGGGGACCATGAAGATGGGGACCATTAAGATAGGAACCATGAAGACGGGAACCATAAAGACAAGGACAATAAAGACAGAGACCATGAAGACGAGGGTGATAAAGACAGAGACCATGAAGATGGGGACGATGAAGATGGGGACCATGAAAATGGGGACCATGAAGATGGGGACCATTAAGATAGGAACCATGAAGACGGGAACCATGAAGACAAGGACAATAAAGACAGAGACCATGAAGACGAGGGTGATAAAGACAGAGACCATGAAAATGGGGACCATGAAGATGGGGACCATTAAGATAGGAACCATGAAGACAGGAACCATGAAGACAAGGACAATAAGGACAGAGACCATGAAGACGAGGACGATAAAGACAGAGACCATGAAGATAGGGACGATGAAGTTGGGGACCATGAAAATGGGGACCATGAAGACGAGGGTGATAAAGACAGAGACCATGAAGATGGGGACGATGAAGATGGGGACCATTAAGATAGGAACCATGAAGACGGGAACCATGAAGACAAGGACGATAAAGACAGAGACCATGAAGACGAGGGTGATAAAGACAGAGACCATGAAGATGGGGACGATGAAGATGGGGACCATTAAGATAGGAACCATGAAGACAGGAACCATGAAGACAAGGACGATAAAGACAGAGACCATGAAGACGAGGGTGATAAAGACAGAGACCATGAAGATGGGGACCATGAAGATGGGGACCATTAAGATAGGAACCATGAAGACGGGAACCATGAAGACAAGGACGATAAAGACAGAGACCATGAAGACGAGGGTGATAAAGACAGAGACCATGAAGATGGGGACCATGAAGATGGGGACCATTAAGATAGGAACCATGAAGACGGGAACCATGAAGACAGGAACCATGAAGACGAGGACGATAAAGACAGGGACCATGAAGATATGAACCATGAAGATGGGGACAATAAAGGCGGGGATGAACTCTTGTTCCCTCATCCCTCTCTCCTATTCAGGAACGAAGGAAGGGGGTGGGGCCGTTACATGTACTGTCTTCATCTGGCTTCCGCCTTCATTTCAGGAGCACTTTAGACAAAACGAGGTTGTTGTCTTGTCCTTTCATCCCGCCCTTTGCTCTCATTTTTCCTTTGTTGGGCTGAAAGAATGAGAAGCTCTTGCAGCGCTACAGATGAGGCTGACCGAGGGTCGACGTGCACAAACACGGCGCATGCATGCTAGTTAATGTGGCGTAAACACACACACAGCAACTTGTGTCTGACCTCAGGTCGTTTTCATCTGACAGGAAACACACTCGTCCAGAGCTGCAAACATCCAGAAACACTGCCTGGAAGAGAAAAGCTCCCAGCTGAAGAGAACCTGAGATGTTCCCCAACCAGGAAGATAACCTCAGAGCCACGCCACAGACATGAAGTTTATTTCCTTTATTCCAGAACTAATCAGACCTAAACAAAATGCGATGATCTCCACATCCCTTCCAGTAGAAGATAACCAACATGTCAGATGATGAAACTGAGACCTTTTACCATCTGATGGAAAATGTGAGCTGATGGTGAATCTTAGAGAGGCAGAGTCTCTCATAATGCTTTCAGACAGACATTCTGGTTTCAGCTTTGGCCTCATTCTGGGTTCTCAGGACCTTGGGGTACTCTTCAGTGGTGGCTGCTGCAGTGTCTGCCCTGAAGCTCCATAGATGCACATGTCCTGTCAAGATTTTCCTTCCTCATTTTCTAAAGATGACTGACTATGTGGCCTGGACCTAGTTTTTGTTTTCCTTGACTGGAACCTGATAACACAGCGACCAGGATCAGACCCAGAGTCAAGGAGCTGCTGCCGTCTTCTCTGAACCACAGCTCCGTTACAGTGGCTGAGGCACAGTGGGAAACTGTTCCGTGGATCCAAATCTGGGTCAATGTACCCCACTGTGCAACATCCCTTTCCCTGGTCTTGTTGGAACACATGGTTTAGCAAAATCTTGCTGAACTATGCAAAACAAATGGCATCTGGATGGGAGCAGATGTTCTAAAGTCAATTTGTTCTTCTGCTGGTGAGTGGAACCAGAAGTTAGTGTCCAGCTTCAGTCAGCAATGTTAAAACCAGTGGATCAGTCCAGAAATCTTGGTGTCACTTTGAGCTCTGAGCTAAATTTTAACAACAGGAACCAGATCAGCCTTTTACCTCCTGAACAATAGATCTGGAACAAGGGAACTGATGACTCAGCAAGATTTAGAAAAGCTTCGTCATATTTTCAGTAGTCATGACTACGGTAATGCAGTTTTTACAGGTTTCTCAAAAACATCACTGAAACAGCTGCCACCAATCCAGATGCTGCAGCTCCCAACCTCTGACAGGGAGAGGTTTTAAAGAAAATACCACCAGAAACCTGATTTCCCGATCAGGAACAGCAACAGGAAGGTTACTCAACTCTAAACCTCACGTTTCACATCATTCTCTAGACAAGCAGCTCACATCATTCTCTAGACAAGCAGCTCACAAATCGACTTTGATTCTTTCATTAAAGTCTGATCTGAAGAAGGAAAAGGGATTTTAACCCTTTCTCTAAAGACAATGTTGATGAAAATTTGTTGACTGCAAACTGAAAAGAAGAAGAAGAAGAAGAAGAAAAAAAGAAGCTGCATGTTTCTGGATGTGATTCTGAGGGACCCTGAATGCATCGTAAAATCCTGTCAATCCAGAACAAAGAGACGAGGCTTTCAGGAGAAAAAATATTGTTATTGAAACAAACACACAACAGAAACTATTTCCATGTTTCCACTTTTTCCTCATTTCCAGTTATTCCTGCTACTATTTACCTGCTATCCTCACTAAACCAACTCCAGCTCAGCTGCTTTGTGGCGCCACCGTGCATCACAAACTTCTTCTTGGCTTTATTCCAGCCATAGAGGAGCATTATTTTTCTTCTTTTCACACACACATAGAACTTTCTGCTCACTGGTTGATCTTTGGCTGCTCCTGATTGGACGTTACCGTCAATCTAAGCTCTCTGATTGGTGGAAAGTCTGACAGGAAGTGGCTTCATCATCATGTCCAGGTCTAAATAGAGGTCTCTTAGCAACATAGTAGTGATGGTGATGTTTTTATGGTGAAATGTGATAAATAATGCTGTTATCATGGATCATTGTGGATTTACCAGATAGAGTCTCTGAATAAAACTACATTTAGTGGCTGGATTGTAAACCTCCTGGACGGGATAGAAATGCTGGAAAACTTCTGTAGCTCAGCTAAAGGGTTAAATATCCATCACATTTACCCCACAGAGATACACACCACCGCTCCTGGTGGAGGAGGAGGACCTTGGGGAGACCTGATGGAGGTTTAAGGGTTAACTGGACCTTGTTCTGTAACATTCGGTCTGAAACTCAAACATCAGAACCAGAATATCATCATATTTGAAATAAAATCTGTTCTGAGAATCTTTAAGGACATAAGAAAATCTGCAGTGACACTCTCAAGTCTTGTCTGAGCTTTAACTGACACACACCGGCTTTCTGAGGAACAGCAGGAATGTTCTGTTCTGAGACAGCAGAACCTAAACCGGGTCAGAACGTATCCATCAGCCATCTGGTGAGTATCAGAGAGCAGAATATTCATGAGTGAAGCCATAACCTCCACTTTAAACCCTCTGAGTGCTGCTGTGTTTGTTTGTCTCAGCAGCGGATTAATCATGAAATATTGCTGCTCTTTGGGTTTTTCAGTGTATTAATGACAGATGTTTCATCCTCTGGATGCTAAACTTTGGATTACGCTTCATGAACTGTCCGTACCATACCGACATTATTTCAAAAGCTCTTTAACAACAAGCGCAGCTGCAACAGACCTGGCTTCTCACGGATGACAACAATATAATAACCACATAAAAACACTCAATAAATTCATTTAGTAAAAAAAAAAATCCTAAAATAAAAACAGAACAAATACTGGTTTGTATTACAGAACCGAACCAGCACAGAGCAGGACCATGAAAATCCAGCACGTTTTAATCCTGTTTGTTCACAAATACCTCCTAAACCGACGTCCGCAAAGGAAATTGGTGTCTAGGGACACTTAGAGGACATCTAAGGGACATCTAGGGACACTTAGAGGACATCTAAGAATGGATTCCCTGTGTCATAAATGTTATTATATATAAATCATCATAAAACAGTAGAGAAATGTTTTATTTTCCCCATCTGACAGATGATACGATAACACCATGCTAACACCATGCTAACACCATGCTAACACCATGCTAACACCATGCTAACACCATGCTAACACATTATCTGAGACACCCCCAGCAGGGCTGAAGGCTGATTCCCAGGAGAAGACTGATCCACTACCCCAGACCTGGACAGGAGGGAGGAAGATCCAGCAGACCCGGCTCAGAACCAGCGTCTGTTGCTGCTCTGGAGGTCAGCACAGCAGCAACAGACCTGTGATCCCACATGGAATGAGGGTTTAAGGGAAGTTCACGCTGTGGAGTTTTGGGCAAACGAAGTCTGAGTGTGAAGGACCAACAGAAAGCAAAAACATCCGGAATTGTGCTTAAAGACCGGTTCTGTCAGATCAGAGACCTTCATCCTCCACCCTGATTGCCACCACATCATTTCAGAATAATGGACCCAAACAACCAGCCCACCCTGCAGGGTTCAGAGAGCAACCCGGCCCACAGGAGCTGGCTGGTGCACTCCAGTCCTGGACCTTCAGGACTTGCTCGGATCTGTCCAAACAGCCCAGAGGACCACTGAACAAGCAGGTTGGAGGTTTACTGGGCCTGGTCCAGCACTCACTGCAGGGGTGACAATGCTGAGGAAGATGATGGAGATGAAGGGTTCCACTAGCTGTAATAGAGTTTTTTTATTTTATATTTATGTAGTTATTGTTGAAATGACACAGAATTTTTTGTCACTGATCTGTTTTATCAATAATGAGACTAAAAGTTTTCTGATGATTTCAGTAAGAGGTTGAAAAGAGCCGAGCTCATCCAAACTAAAATGTTGTAAGCTTGCTTTTATCATCTTGTTTCTCTGTTATGAAGAATAATAAGTTTTCATCCCGTGTCTCCTGAATGATCTCCAGCTCCAGATCTCCTGCTGGGAAGAACCAGTTCATCTGGTCTCCACAGTCACCTGACCTTCCACCAGAGTTTCAGTGTCCAGAGAGCATGTTCGACACATAAAGTCCAGCTTAGCTGCTAGAAGGATGATGACTGTGATGGCTCAAGCCCCACTGTGGTAGCGTTTGTCACGTTTGCTTTTCTTTACAAACATTATTTATTCATGTTCATGTTAACCTGGCAGTGGTGGCTCGGGAGCATGCTGAGGCTGTGAGTTTAGTTTAACGTGCTCGGTTTAGTGTTCAGTCATCGTGGAGGGACGAGCTTCCTTCCCTGGTTGAGGAAAGTGCTGTTACTTATGTAGTCCTCTCTCTGAAACTGTTTGCAAACAAGTGGAATTTTGGGACTGGAGGTGGAAATTGCTCAGGACCTTAGTAGAACTGCTGCTGGCCATCGGCTCCATCTGCCTCCAATGAAGCATTAAAACATCTTTTGTTCAAACTGAATAATAGTGAACTTGTAGCTGGTGATTTGACCTGGGACTGGCTAGGATCAGTCTCTATGATTTTAAATCTTTCTGTGATTTCATTAATCTCACCCAGTTAGTAAATGTACCCACTCGGCCAGACCTTAACAGTCCTGATAAGCCCACTCTGATTGATCTGATTCTGACGAAGGTTCCTCATGAATCCTCATCTGTGGACGTTTTCTATAGTGACTTAAGTGATCACTGTGTTGTTGCTGCAGTTAGAAATACTAGAACACCCAGATATATTAGAAAGTGGAATCTTAAGTATTTTAATGTACAAGCCTTTCATGGTGATTCGCTTCTGCTGACTGGATGGAAACAGGATTGGTCCTTGATGGAGAAGTGGCTCGGTCATTTTTTAGAGAAGGTTTTGTGCAAACTGTAAATAAACATACCCCATTAAGGAGATCCAGGGTAAAGTGGGGAGAAAACCCTGGTTCTCTCCAGGGCTGGCAGATATCGTTCATGAGCGTAACCTGGCTCGGGCCAAGGCAGGAAAGCAGGGACTGACACTGACTGCTCTGTTTTCAGACAACAGAGAAACAAATGTTCTTCTTTTATTAAGAAAGCCACATCAGATTATTTGTCTTTCACCAGTGAAAACCTAAATAATCCACAGAACTTTTGGAAAGCTATTAAATTTCTTTCTGTGAGTGAAAACTCTCAGGCCCTGCTGACCGATGTTTTCAGGGATTAGTTTGCTGTATATGATGGAGGTCTTAAATAGTTAGAATGAACATTTCATGTCTTCTGGCTCTGTTTGACTCAGGGAGGGCGTCTCTGTGAAACCCTGCTCTGATTTCCCAGCGTACGATGGTGAACCTTTCCATTTTGTACCGTTCTCAGTTCAGGAAGTTCACAGAGCTTTTACAGGTTTAGTTTATAGAAAACTGATTTTAAAAATCCACACCTTTTTAAACTGGCAGCTGATTTTGTGGCAGAACCTCTTCCAATCTTTTTTAACTTGACAGTTGAAGATGATGAAATTCCTTCAGTATCTAAACCAGCGCTTGTTCTCCCTTCATTAAACGGTGCAGACCCAACTGTTTTAACTAACTATAGACATAGTACATCTAACTCATCCACTTTGGTCAGAATTCTTGAGGCTCTTGTGAGTGATCAAATGAAGGACTTTTTATATTCAAATGACATTTTATCTAAGTTCAGGCTCCAGAAAAATACAGCTGTAATGGTGTTGGTAAATGACATTGTTGGACTAGACAAGAAACTACATTGTTCATCACTTTTTATTGATTGTCAAAAGCATTTGATACTGTGGACCATGATCATTTAAAATTTAGACTCTTTGAATCAGGACTATCGAAGCATGCAGTTGCTTGGTTCACAACTTATCTCAGTAATAGGACCCAGTGTACTAAACATGATGGTATGTGTTCTAAATTTGTTACTGTCCACAAGGGGTACCCCAGGTTCTGTTTTAGGTCCTCTTTTATTTATTATTTATATAAATGGTCTGAGGCTTAATGTGTCAGATGCTAATCGCACCTTTATGCTGATGACACAGTTATTTACTGCTGTGGATCAACGCTCGTCCAGATCACTGAAACCCTGAAGAAAGCCTTGCTGCTGTTCAGCACGCTTCACTTCACCTCAAACTGGTTCTAAATAAAGACAAGACTGAGCTAATGTTGTTCTCCAATACGAGGAAGAAGCCTTAAATTGTTTCCCCAGTGTGCACCCTGGACGGAAATGAAACGGAGGGTCATTTGTATAACTACTTGGGTATTTGGATTGATGACATCCTAACATTCAATCTTGTGAAGCTGCAGCTAAAACTGTGATTTTACTTTAGAAATAAATGGTTTTTAAGGCAAAAAAGCATCCTATTGCTGCAACTTTCTTGTCTGTGCTAGATGATGGAGATTTGTTGAAAATGATTGCATCTGCTCAATGTCTTCGAATGGTTGACCGTTTCTGAGGTTTATTACAGACTAACCCCCCATTTCCACCAGTTGCCTGTGTGCCACATTACAGCTGCATCGTGGTTTTGTTCCAACCTCCGTGTCGGGTCAATCCACGCCAGGAGCGTGACCCGCAAGTGCAATCCGCCTCACCGGATTTGCAAAATGAAATCACAGGAGACTCTTGCCATTCTCCACTTCCAGGAGAAATGATAAAACAAAAAGACCCCCTGACCGATTGATGGCATAATGTTTACATGGTTCAGCAACGCCAATCTGCAAGGGGGCTTTTATTTTGAGAATTACAGGAAGCTTTTACACTGCTCCCGTGTCTGATTTCCTTTCTGCTCTGATCTGAACTGCTGAGTTTGACGCATTCTTGGTTCATGTATTTTTAGCAGAGTGGTAACAAGGTGCTTCTGACGCACTGTGGCGCCCAGTGGAAATCAAACCGTTGACTAAAACAGCTGCGAATAGCTAACCGTGGCACAGCCGTAACGTGGCGCACACGCACACAGTGGAAATTCTCCTCAACATGTCAACTGTGGTTTCTACTCTCTGCCACTGCTACACTTTCACATATAAGGCGCTGCTTGGCTTACTGCCTACTTCTGGACACTAATTACCCAGAGAAGTGGTGATTCTTATGCTCTCCAAACACGTGATAAGCTGTTGTTTTCTGTTCCACATGTGAGGTAAGAATTGGGTAAAAGGCTTTTGTTCACTACAACTGCTGCTTGGAACGCGTTGCAAAAAGCCTGGAAACTGACTGGATCGATCAGACTGTAATTGAGATTTGTTGAAACTGATTCCACATGTACTTGTTTCTTATAATTCATTTGTGTTTTACCTGGTACCTTACGTAACTGTTTTTGGTATTTGCTGCTGCCTATCTTCCACCAGGACTCTGTACAAGAAGTTTTTAATGTCATTGGGATTAATTGGTTAATGAAAAAAATAAATAAAAAAAAAAACAGTCACAACAGGACCTATCATGATATTACATTAACCTGAAAAACGATTCTGTCATTTTGTCCACAAACAATTTAATTTTCCTTAATTGTGTGAACATTCAAAATAAGAAGTGGTCAACAGCGTCACCTGATGTGATTCTACAGACATTAGAAAACAATAAAGTCAACTCAAGAGACTGCGCAACCTTACGAGGGGTTCCCAAACTTTTCCATGCAGCAGTCCATCAGTGGAGGTGTGTTTGGTGTGTTTTGGACCCACCAAATATTTCATGCAGTAAAATAAGCCAACAAGCATGAAACGCTGCAACCACATAATTTCCAAGCAGGTAAACACGAAGTTTCCTCATCAGCTTTAACCCGGACTAATAAAATCTTCCACACTGGCCCAGTTTACAGCTGTTTCTGATCTAGACCAGGACAGATGTGGACAGACGTGGACAGTAGTCAACGTGTACTGTTATGTACCCACTCTCTTTGCAGGGTAATAACTAATGAAAAAACCCATGGAGGCCAGCTCAACTTCAGTGCATCTGTATTACTGTTCACGAAGCCAGATGTTTTCATGCTTTCTAAAGAAATGTTTAAAAGCATTTTCATAGTGTAGTTTCTAGAAAGAAGCCTCCCAAGTCCAGGTAGTGGACCAGGTAGATGCCCAGGTAAAGGTCCAGGTAGAGGTCCAAGTAGAGGACCAGGTAGATGCCCAGGTAAAGGTCCAGGTAGAGGTTCAAGTAGAGGACCAGGTAGAGGTCCGGGTAGAAGTCCTGCTGCTTTTCATCGATTTTCTCTGAGTTAATATGTAGCATTTCTTTATTCTGCACACAACAGAGCAGATTTAAATGCAATTTACTTTGTTTCTAGATTATTTCGTAATGTTGGCATTAGAACACAGAAATAAATAAAATGTAATGACCCAGAAGGAGGCTGATGTGGTTTTACACTTTTATAGTGATGGAAATTAATTAATGCAGAATAATCAGATTATTTCTCTGATAATAATCCTATGTCTAGAATATTTGACATCCCTACTCTGGACCAACCACTTCTTAATAATGTGGTGACAGAGCCGTCTTCCCAGCAGCTCTCCAGCTTCTCGTCTTCTTCCCCGTCCTCTGTATTTCAGCTCATTCTCACCTCAATCCCTCCATCATCCCAGCCAACTGGTACACAGGCCCAGTATTCTCTGCATCGATCTGCACCGCATCAAGCGACCGCAGTATCAGACTCAGAGGAGACGCTGAAGGATGGAGAGCTGGACAGACAGATGGATGGGGAGTGCAGGAGGAGAGGTGGAGATGAAATGAGGTGAGTGATAAGTACGGAGAGAAGTAGGAAGATGTCAGAAAGTGGAGCAATGAAGGTGAAGATGATGGAAGGAGGGAGGATGGGCATCATTGGACCATTCATCAGCAGCCAGCAGTGCAACCTTGGGGATCGATGGACCCGACAGCCAATCAGTCAGTGGCCTCCGTAACCACCTCTGTCAGGCTGAGAAGAGGGCGAAGGGAAGCCAGCTCGGTCATATCAGTCAACAAACCAGAAAACAGGCGGCTCGGACACAAAGCTGTCAGCAGGGAGGAGCGAGGGATGATGGAGCGAGAGAGAAATCCGATCAAGAAGAGATGGAAGTCACAGAAACTGTTTCAGCTGCATCAAACACATTATCCCGACTCCTTTAACTTCAGCCAATCAGTATCTCTGTGACACAGTGATGTCAGTGTGATCATCAGCAGTGCTGCAGCCTCTGCCTGAAGTCACTTTACCAGTACAGTCTCAGGAGACTCCACCCACCCCAGCATGGACTGCTCAAGCTTATCCCCTCATAAAATGCAGGACTTTTACTAAAAAAATTTCATCCCATCTCCCATTGGACTGTCCTGTCCAGCATCCTAACATACAGAACCGTGGTCTGTGTGCCATATTTTGCTTGACAGATTTGCTCTACCAAGGGAGACATGTTATATACATGGCTGCCCTTGATATTTTTATTATTTTTATTGTAATCTTATTTTCTTTAGCTTTATATGTCAGTGCCAAACCTGACAGGGAGATAGAGAAAGAAGGAAAAAAAGGAAGAAAAGGACAGGATTAAAAGGTGGAAATAACAGTTGTCTATGCTGCCTAAAGCACACCACAAAAAACTATATAAACTACCACAGTACTACAAGATACATAAAGAAAAATAGGATAATGATGATATGAAAAAGTACAGTAGTCATCAAACGTACCTGCAGAGAAATGTACCAACACACAAACATCAGCAAGATCTAGACAGGGGGAGCCAGAGGCCCCAAAGGCCCAGCAGGTTCACAGAGCACCAAGCCCGGGAAGGCCAAAGCAGACAGAGCAGCGGCCCACTCAGACCAGAGCAGAGGGGCCCCCAGAACGGAGCCCCCCAGCGTGGCGGGGCAGGGGCACCGGGCAGCCCAGGGTGAAGGTGAGCAGGCCCAGTGGGCGCCACACAGAGGGCAGGCACTCCACAGGCCCAAGGGCCCCAGCAGAGCCCCGCCCAGGAACCCAATAGGGCCTGACCACCCCAGGCAAAACCACCATGGGCCACACCAACCCAACATCAAGGCTAGGCCTCCCAGTGTCATGACACTCAGGCTGGGGTTGACCTTTCCCAGCCGTCCCTGAAGGCATTCTTCCTTTTCCTCTGATTACTGGCTCTGATTGCTGATGCGCTCCACCTGTACTGTTTCTTACTTAAACCTGAACTTATCTGCTTCTCATTGCCAGATCGTCTGTTTTCTCCAGTACGTTTCTAGCCAGCTCTCCAGCCTGCAGACCCGTTACTTCCTGAAGCTTTTGGCCCTACCTGCCCCAGTCTGGTAAAACTGTTTAATTCTTGTGTGGATTTTTGGCACCCTGACCTCTGGACTGTATTTTTGGATTTGAATTATGGACCTTGTTACTCCCTTTTTGGATGAATTGAAGGACTTATCTGGACCTTTCTGAAGGCTCAACCCAAAGTGGAAAACTCAGCACTATTTAACCGTCTGATCACATTAACACTGTTTCTGGTTCAGCAGTCCCAACCGGTGGAGTTCCCCATTGCAGCCCTCTCTCCTCCTGAGATCTCCCTGTTGGCTCCCATCTCCTCTGCTGGTTCGTGGTCCCCTTACCTTGCACATTCCTTTCAGATCACGCTGGTTCTCACCCTGGTTCTCCTACCTTCACAGGCAAGCGGACTGATTAACCAGATTCTGCACCCCTGGAAACATTCTCATTTCTGTAATAAATCTTATTTATCCAATCCTCAGCTCTCTGACTTTCATTGTGGGTCCAGTTTGCTGAATTGTGACACACCAGAGACAAGAACATGTCCGCAGGTGTCGCCCCACCCATACCCCCTTTACTCTCCCCCAAAAAAACCCTCTTTACCCCAACCCTTATTCATTCCCCCCTCCACACCCTCCTGAGGGGGTGTGCCCACAGAGGCTAGCAAAAGGTGGGCCAGAGACACAACCCACTCCACATACACACACTACCACATACATTCTCCCTGAGGTTTTACCAGCCCCCCCGATGCGGCACCGAGGACGGCCCCCCAGGGGAAACGACGCCCAGCAGCACCCCACACAGGACTCCAGGCAGGTACCAAACCTCTGAACCTCCACCCCCCCGCAGCCCCGAGCACATCCCAGGAGACGAGGGCGTAGGAAGACCACCGCCCCCTTGCCTGAGTTGTGTGTGCATGAGTGTGGGCTATTTATAATGCTATTAAAAACTGGAAGGAGCCATGAGATGGTGGTGAGTCCCGCTGCTGCCAGGCAGCAGGACTCCCTCAGTGTGTGTGAGTATGTGTGTGTTAGGTGTGCAGTGGCTCCTGTCCGCCCACCCACAGCCCATGTGCCCGTCCCCCCGAGGCCCTAAATGTACATTGATGTCTAGGTTGTGATTAAAATCTAGTGGGACAGGCAGTCACAGGGGTCCACCGGGGGATCCCGCAATGGGGACCCCCCAGCCAAACCAGACTCCACCCGCCTCACAGAGCCCTATGTGTGGTGTGTATGATGTGGGGTGGCGGGGGAGGAGAGGGGCTCAGGGAGGGGCACAACTGGGAGAAAGATCTCTCTTCCAGACAGCCAACTCCTCAGCTGGCTGCTGTAGGCGACCCCGCCTCCCCAAGACCACCTGAGGGCAGAAAGGCAAAGGCCCAGCCACGAGCCCAATGCATCAGTACCCCGGACGCCTACACACCCCTGGCAGCCCACACCACCACACCAGGGGACCAGAGAGCCCCAGGTTGCACACACATATCCTGGTTGGCCCCAAGGCACAGCGCCCCCATCCACCCCGAAAAAACCCCATGAGCCCTAATCCCCCTACTGCCCACCAGGACCCCAGCCACTCCCCGTCCCCCTACCCCTCCCTTCATCCCTATGGACACATTGTATTCCCAAGGTTACCTGCCTAGCATCGGATATGCCCGACCCCGGTGGCATGCCCAGGGCGACCAAGCCCCCCCCGAGGCCCAGGCAGGGTCTCCCAAGCCGGGGGGAGGGAGCCCCCAGTCCCTGGGGCTATCTGTCACATTAAAGGCATTAAGACATATTTGTAGCCAAAATGGTTGACTAGGATTGATGGATAAATCTTTCTCCCATTTTGAAGTAGGTAGGGAATTTGAATCATCTATTTTTAGCATTAATTTGTATATCTTTTAAAGTAATTTTGGGGTACAGAGGTCCATAAAATCTGCTACCACTGGAGGAAGTTCCAGGTCTGTTTGGGGAAGGGGGAATTTTGTATTATGGTTTTGAGTTGTTGACATTCTAAGAATCTGTTGCTGTTAATCCCATATTGGGATGAGAGTGTATTAAAAGATAAAAATTTTCTGTTATGGAGAAAATGTTGAAAGTATTTAATTCATTTGTTAATCGATTGGTTAAAATTTAGCATATTTTTGTTTAGTAGGATATCGGGATTGTTCCAGATGGGTGTGAGTTTACATGGTTTTATTGAGGAGTTGGTTTTTTTGAGAAATTCCCACCAGGCTGTCAGAGAAGTGCTGATGTTGACACTTTTGAAGCACTTTTGCTTTTTTATGCTTAAGCTGAAAAAAGGAAGATCAGAAATTTCCAAATTGTCACAAAATGTTTGTTCTATGTCTATCCACAGGTCATCTAGTGGAGTAGGTTTGAGCCATTTTAGGACATATTGCAATCTATTAGCTAGGAAGTAATGTTGAAAGTTAGGCAGGTCTAATCCTCCCCTATCTTTCGGCTTCTGTAAAGTTTTTAAACTGATCCGGGGTGGTTTATTTTTCCAGAGAAATTGGGAAATGTGTGATTCTAGTGATTTAAACCAGGTGGAGGGGGGTTTCATAGGAATCATAGAAAACAAATAGTTGATTTTGGGTAGAACCATCATTTTTATAGTGGCAACTCTCCCCATGAGTGAAATGGGTTGAGATTTCCAGTGAGCAAGATCATCTTCTATAGTCTTAAGAAGGTGAGTGTGATTAAGTTTTGTTAGTTCTGAGAGCCTGGAGGGAATATTTACACCCAGGTAATGTTACCTGATTTTAAGGTGATGCTGGGTAGATTCTGAAAGCTACAGTTGATGGGTAGAACTGTACTCTTAGACCAGTTAACGGAGTAGTCCGACAGTGATGAGAATTTATTAATTAGTGAGATTGTTTCAGATAGAGAGGTTTGTGAGTTCTGGAGGAATAGTAAAACGTCGTCAGCATAAAGACTTATTTTATGAAATATATTTTTGGACTAAATGCCTTTAATAGCTTTATTTTGTCTAATTGCAGCGGCTAGCGGTTCAATAAATATAGCAAAAAGTGAGGGGGATAGTGGACAACCTTGTCTGGTACCCCTTTGTAGATTAAAACTTGGAGAGGTTTGGTCATTTGTTCTAACACTCGCATTAGGAGAACTGTATAAGATTTTAATCCAGTTAATGAAAGATGGGCCAAAGCCGAATCTGTTTAGAGTAGCTAGTAAATATTTCCAGTTAACACGATCAAAAGCTTTCTCTGCATCTAAAGAAACTATTATTGTTTCCAGGTTATTGATGGTAGAATAATCTATTATATTAATTAGTCTTTGCATGTTAACAGAGGAATATATGCCCTTTATAAAGCCTGTTTGATCAGGGTGTATAATGAGAGGAGTTACTTCTCTAACCTTCCAGCTAATGCTTTGCAGATTATTTTAAGGTCCGCATTTATCAGTGATATGGGTCTGTAGCTAGATGGTATTGTGGGGTCTTTACCTGGTTTTAATAGTACAGTAATGGTGGCAGAGTTTATGTTTGGGGGTAATTAACCATTTTCCTTTATTTGTGTCACCATTTTGAAAAATGTTGGGGCCAGTGTTGACCAGAAATCTTTATAGAACTCTGCTGGGAAGCCATCCGGACCTGGGGCTTTTTTACAGGGCATATGTTTAAGGGCTTCATGTAGCTCCTCCACTGTGAGGGGGAATCTAAGGCCGTGACTTGTTCCTGCTGTAAACCTGGAAGATCTATGTTGTTAAGAAAATGATGGATATCATTGTCTGATGGATCTAAGTGTGTATACAGAGTTTTATAGAAATCTCTAAAGATGTTGTTTATTGCATCTGGCTCATGCGTAATATTACCTACTGAATCTTTAACAGCTGATATGGTAGATTTTTCCTTATTTATTTTTAACTGGTTAGCTAAAAATCTTCCGGATTTATTACTGTGTTCAAATGTCTCCAAGCGTAATCTTTGCACCAGAAATCCTGTTCTCTTGTTAATTATTTAATTTAATTCCAGCCTAGCCTTCCTTATTTGGGTCATCGTTGGTTCATCTGGTGAAGCTCTGTAGGCGTCTTCTAATGATTTAATTCTTAATTCTAATTCTAATATTTTTGAGTTTTCTTTCTTTTTTTTATGTGATGTAAAAGAGATGATTTTGCCTCGCATTACTGCTTTCCCTGCTTCCCACAGAACACATGCTGGGACTCCTGGTTTGTCATTGTTTTCTAAGTATATAGCCCATTCTTTTGTGAAGTAGCTGATAAAGTCGGGATCTTTAAGCAACGCTGTATTAAATCATCAGCTTTTAGTCGGTGGTGTGATTCTTTTGTTCCTCAAAGTGAAGGACACTGGGGCATGGTTGCTGATAGTGATGGGGTGAATCTGGGTCTCTGAAATCTCACCAAAGAGCTGCTAACCAGAAAATAATCTAGCCTAGAGTATGAATGGTGAACTGAGGAAAAGAAGGTGTACTCTCTGATATTAGGGTGATAAGACCGCCATATATCGCAAAGTCCAAAATCTTCCATATATTGTTTAACAGTGTTTGTGGATTTCCAGTTTCGATGATTTACAGTGTTACTAGATCTATCAGCTGAGCCCAGAACCATGTTAAAATCCCCTCCTGTGGTTCCTGGGCTATCTGTGTGGTCAGAAAGTGATGTGAAGAAAGAGTGAAAGAAGGAGGGCTCGTCAACATTTGGGCCATATAAGTTAGCTAAGCATAACTTCATATTTTGAATAGATAATTTTACTATGATGAATCTCCCTTCTGGATCTGTGATAACGCTGATTTCTGTGAATGTTACTTTTCTATTTATCAGAATGGCTACCCCTCTCTGTCTGGAGTTATAACAGGCTGAGTAAACATGAGAAAACTGGGTTGTAGAGAGGGCATCCACTGATGTTTCTGTCATATGAATCTCCTGTAAGAACACAATGTCACACGAGAAACTTGTGTCGTACAAGAAGCTTTGGGTTAAAATGCTAGCATAGCCAATCAGCTCCATCGTGAGTGGAAATGTTTACATACTTTGTTGAGTTGCTGAATTTGTATGATGGAAACAAATCGATTAACTTGGCGACAAAAAAGGAGGTCAGTGACTGGTTCATTTAGAGATCACAGCAGTGCTTTCATGGATGGGAAGTCAGGACCCTAAATCAAATGCACTCTGACGGTGGTGACCATGTACGGGTCGTTGCAGTCTTGGTCACCTGGTTGACTGAGTGGTCAGCCCCACAATATACATGTTTTTATTACACATGTTCAACATGGCTGCCTCGTTATTTCCCATTTGTTTGAAAAGTTGTTTGTTTACATCCTCACAAACGACGACGAGCAGGGACCAGTTAGACCAGTTGCATGGTCACAGCAATAAAAATGATGGAACTTTAAGAAAAGATGCTTGTTGACAACGTCTGAAATGACCTCCATCTTTAGGATGTATCCGTGACATTTATCAGTGTATATGTATGGCATGGTGATGTAGTAAACAAAAACAGCTGAACTCAGGATGGAGCTAGTTGCTATTAGACGAGAGGTCAAAGAGGAAGAATATCTTTTTATCCTCACCGTTTCTGCATTGTTTATCTTTCATTACAATTCTTCACGTTTGTTTTTTTCTGTAGATTTTATAACTTGTCTATTTTCCTTCCTACATCCCATATGTCTTGGAATTTAGTTTGTCAGACTGTGAACAAACTTCTAATTAAACTATTATTAAAGAGATTAGAAATAAAACAGCTAATGGAGACAATATAAAGTCATTGTAATCTTGTTGACAAAGACTTGACACCCTTGCACCCACACAGCTCCTGCTAACGTAGCAGCATGATCCCAGCAGGTTGGAGGCAACTGTGAATGAACACTTTGTTTTCTGGCTGGATTCAGATGTGTGATGATGTCAGCTAACAGAAGGAAGGAGCGGAGTTTTACCACCTACACCAGCTGGCTTACCCTGAAATGGCTCAGAGGTGAGCGATGAGGAGGAGGAGAAGAAGGAGGTGGAGGAGAAGGTGGAGTGGGAAGAAATGGAGGAGAAGGGTCGTCCTCTTCATCAGGACCACCTTCTAGTACCGGGTGCTGGCGTGAACCATGAACCGCTAGTTTCCTCCTCATCTGCTGAACTATCAACGCAACGAGAGAAAAGCCGATCAGCTGATCCACGTTTATTCTCAGAGACAAAGTTTTTGAAAAGATGTGGGAAAAGTGCAGGTGTTTAAATCATCCTCCACAGGTGCGATGCCCATGATTTGTTCCATCGATGTTGTTTTTATACTCAAATCCAGCCACAGAGCCGGCTCATCTATCCCACCTCCATGTCCCTCTGCCGCGTCTTGGGCTCTTCACGCCGCGCATGCCTTAAATACGTCACAAATGTTAACGCTACTGAAGTAGTTAGCACTATTAACATGTTATTTTTGACAGCCTTCATTTTTTTATTTCAAAATGGCGTTCTGGGGGGTGAATCTGTGGCGCTGTGTCACATGGTGGTCTATGTATGGGAAACCATGAGAGCAGAGCCCCGCCCCCTACAGAGGAGGGAAATCATGGATTTTAATTATGGAGTCAAGGTGATAAATAGATAAAGCGGCAGTAAGCTGTGAGAAGCTGGAATGGCAGCAGGTCAGTAATTAAGGAAATCAAAGAGCTTCCTCACCCTCCTTAAATATGTTCACACACACACTTCAGCTCCTCATCTATACCATCTTCCTCCTCCTTCTCCTCCTCCTCCCATTTCTGTTCCCTGATTGTTTACTTACGTATCTCCGGCAGATAACAGGCCAGAATTAATCCGATTCCTCCTTTTCTTCCATGTTTATCGACAGGCTGACAGCTGCCTTCAATCTGGAATAATTGCTGCTTTCAATCCCACTACCGATCACCGGACCACCAAACCAAGAGGGGGGGCTGCATCGACACAGAAAACAATGAAGAACATCTCACCTACAAGCTGAGCGGGAATACTGGCCGGGATGAAGACAGGAAGGCCTGAGCTAGACCACCAGACCAGCATTAGCTCTGTTAGCTTCATCCCTGTTGGAACAGCCTCACTGATCCTAGTCACCATGCAGATATTAGGTTTCAGACACCCCCGAGAATCAGAAACGTCTTCTTGGCTTTATTCCAGCCATAGAGGAGCATTATTTTTCTTCTTTTCACACACACATAGAACTTTCTGCTCACTGGTTGATCTTTGGCTGCTCCTGATTGGACGTTACCGTCAATCTAAGCTCTCTGATTGGTGGAAAGTCTGACAGGAAGTGGCTTCATCGTCATATCCAGGTCTAAATAGAGGTCTCTTAGCAACATAGTAGTGATGGTGATGTTTTTATGGTGAAATGTGATAAATAATGCTGTTATCATGGATCATTGTGGATTTACCAGATAGAGTCTCTGAATAAAACTACATTTAGTGGCTGGATTGTAAACCTCCTGGACGGGATAGAAATGCTGGAAAACTTCCGTAGATCAGCTAAAGGGTAAAATATCCATCACATTTACCCCACAGAGATACACACCACCGCTCCTGGTGGAGGAGGAGGACCTTGGGGAGACCTGATGGAGGTTTAAGGGTTAAATGATTAAACCCAGAAATGATCTGGACTGCAGGGAGCAGCTGGTCATGTTGAGCAGCTACATCATCTTCAGACAGCTTAGGGCTGATGCTATAGATGGGCAGAGCGGAAAGAAGGGATGATATGAAGGAGGGAGGAGATGATGAGGGCAGAGCAGGGTCATGATTCCACAACTGCTGGAGCCCTCAGAGCTCGAAGCGTGGCACCTGGCATCACTAATGAAATCTGAGCGTTGCTTTCCGAACAGAGAGGTGGGAGGGGAGAAAACAAGAAATAAAAGGAGGCGAGTGGGTGGAAGTAGGGAGAAGAGGAGGAGGCCTGATATCCATATGCTGTGATAGCAGCAGATTTAGGGCCCGTCGTTGTTGGACGAGCAGCCAAACACAAAGCCTGATTGAGGGCAAATTAAAATGCAAATGCAACTCTTCCATTTTCCCAGATTTCACCCAGGAGATAAGAGTCGGAGCCTGTTGCTTTCACAGTGCCGGGCCGTGCACGTGTGTGCGCTTGTAAAAACAGATTAGATTCAGTCGTCTCCGAGATGCATTCCAGTCTTCATCCTCACGGCCTTTTGTCCTCCTCAGACTCCCAACAAGCTTCCACCTGACAACAGCTCTATGGAAAGGAGCCTCATCCCACCAGGAAAACATCCACTGCCCTCAAATCCAGAAGTCGGGATCCTGCCGAGCAAATATGGAAGTTTTATGATCCGTTTTACGAGCTAACATAAAACAGCTTTTATGTGCACAAAGTGTTTAACGCCTGACAGAGCTTCAATGGGCTACTCCACCGTTACAGACCATCCCTCCACCATATGCGCACACACACACACACACACAGTCAGCTGCTGGGGTCACATGACCTCTGCGAGCAGAAGGTCTGCTGTTCAGGCCAACTGGAGGGCAAACGTGAGAGTGAAGAGCTGCCCAGAGACCGGCTGCTCCAATCAGGAGTCACTTTCTGTTCAGAGAAGCCCGGAGGAGTTTTAGACGTGCACGTGGCGGAGTGACGCAGGAAATCAGCTGTTAGACAGCTGATGAGGGAGAAGAAACTACTTTTTGACTTCTGAGATGAAAATTTTATCAGCTTCCACTGTCAGCAACCCCCCCGAACTGAAGGTGGACAGCTGATGTCTCCCTGTCCTCAGAGTCGGGATGCAGTCACTGCTTCTGAACTTCTGGATTCTTTCAGTCCCAAAGAAAGAGGAGGACCGAGCCCTGTCCATGACGTCCACCAGGCTGGTGCAGCTGTGTGTGGATCTCCCACATCACACGGAGAGATCGTTACGTCGTTACAGCCAAAGTTCAACAAACACCGACCAGAATTAACGCCTCAACGGCTGCATTTATTTTACACTTACACAAAAACTAAATAACTACAGGAAAAATAGCACAGGCTGAATAAAATTTAATAAATATGAAAGAAATTAATAACTACAAATGAATAAAAGTAAAAAAATAAAGATAAACAATAAACAAAATACATTAATTAGATTAAAAGAAATAAACATTCTAAAAGGCCAGAAGTGGTTTGTAATAATTCAAATCAAATCAAATCAATCTTTATTTATACAGCACTTTCACATACCAAGAGTGCTGCACAGGTAAAAGAAGAATACACAAAAACATCAAAACAACAATAAAACAATGATAAAAAAGCGAAGACAGGAAAAAGCCTGATGGTGGCGCTCTCTGGAGTTAAAAGCCAAAGTAAAATGATGAGTTTTTAAAATCATTTTGGGTTCTGGCAGACCAGAAAGAGGGAGACCATTCCAGAGTTTAGGGGCTGCTGAGGGAAAAGCTTTGTCTCTCCGAGTCCCGAGTCCAGACCTGGGACCACTTATGATCTTCTGACCTCAGAGCTCTATGAGAACGGTGATGGTGCAGGAGCTCAGACAGATAGGGAGGAGCCAGACATTTAAACATTTAAAAGTCAAAAGTAAAATTTTAAAAGAAATTCTAAAAGACAGGCCGCCAATGAAGGGAGCGCAGAACTGGAGTCATGTTCTCCCACCGTCTGGTCCCTGTTAACAGGCCAGCAGCTGAGTTCTGAATCAGCGGTAGCCGGTGGAGGAGAGACCGGTCATCCCAGAATAAAGCGAAATGCAGTAGTCCAGTTTAGAAACGACGAAAGCATGAATGCGTCTTTCTAGGGCATCATGAGGACGATAAGGCTTCACTTTACTAATAAGCCTCAAATGATAAAAACTAGACTGGACTAATGCAGTGACCTGCTGGCGCATTTAAGGGTAAAATCAAATAAAACCCCCAAATTTTAATAAAAGGGAGGGTATATGAGTACATAGAGCACTGCTGCGTCGTGCCAGCAGGTCAGTTTTCCCAACAGTGATGACCTCTGTTTTATTTTCAGTCATGCAGAGGAAGTTCATCTCCATCCATCTTTTCACATCCTGTAAACATTTCTGTAGCTTCTCTACGCATCGACCTCCAGCAGATTTTAAAGGCAAATAAATCTGGATGTCGTCTGCATAACAATGAAATGACACGTTGTGTTCTTTAAAAATGGACCCCAGAGGAAGTAAATATCGTGAAAATAAAATAGGGCCCAGGATGGAGCCTTGAGGTACCCCGTAAGTAAGTGAGGCCTCTAAAGAAGAGAACGGCCCAGGATGTACAAAAAAACTTCTATTTCTTAAATATGACTCAAACTATTTGAGTACTGTTCCGTTAACAACAGCAGACTGCTAACTCCGAACTGCTAATTACAGAAAACGTTCACATGAATATTTACGTTGAATTTTGCTGGAACACATCTGGAACTATTCCAGTCACACACCCACTTCCTCCATTAACTCCGCCCACTGTCCAATGAGACGCCCAGTTAGCAGCGCTGCCATTAACAAGCTCACACACACGTCTCCACACGCATGAACACGCCTGTTCATGGAACACACACACACATACTATACAAATAACATCTCACACACGCTTCACTATTTCCTTTGGAGATTAAGTGTTTTTTCATTATCGATGTCATGATGACATCACGACTAATCAGCTAATAGCTTTTGAAAGGCCTGACCAGTGTTTTTATTGATTTATTTATTTGAATTATTTGACTGGGACGTTGCATCTTTACATAGTCACAGAAGTTAGCTGGTCCGAGCAAACAGAGTGGATTCTCTTGGCTGGGCCGTTCTACTCTACATTAAAACACGAGACATTACAAAAACCTGTATAAAACTCACCTATACACTCAAAACATCTATAATTCATTCACACACATACAGTGCCATTTATAAATGGTAGGGTTTTGGTTTGTTTTTTGCCAAGACTTAAGCCTAGAGGTGAAGTTCTAAACTCAGATGTGGTCCTGGTAATGAATTCCACAGCTTTGTAGGAAAAGGCAGAGTTCAAAAATCACCTACACGGCCCATCCCTAGTACAGGTGGCTAATTCACCATTAATTCCAGCCCCTCGCTCCCTGAAACACTGCCAGGGTGGACCCTGTTCAAAGGGCCGAGAGGAAGAGGAGGACCAGAGGCTGATGGGAGGCGGCTGACCCTTCTAGTTCAGGTAACCACCTGGTTATCTCATTACTAAAACCACTTTGTTTCACTCCATCTCCATGAATCCCTGACAAGATAATGCTCACACGTTGCTTCATTCTGGAGGTTTTCCTCTCCTCCTGCAGTTAGTTTTCAAAGTAATTCTAAACTATAACATGAAACACATTTAGAAGCAGAGAAAATCCCTCATTTTCTCCTCTGTTCCAGCCTAATTTCCATCAATCCAGCAGCATCTGCAGGGATGTTTCCACCTCTGACAAAGCTTGATTCTTTTATACTAAGATGCTTTACACAAAGTTTAGGATTAAAGACATAATCAGTTCTTTGTGGGTTGGACATTTTCCAGCAGAAACCCCATGAAGACCCCTGGGGGACTTCAGAGACCAGGATGTTGTTTGTGTCCTGCTGTCTTTCCTGTTTTCTAAGGCTGATGATGGTGGATGATCTGCAGAGGGAGGACGTTCCCATCTGGAAGATGGCCCAGAGAGGAAGAAACACATAGAACAACCAGAACCAGAACCAGGATCATTACAGTCAGCCATTCAGCAGCATGAATTCAACCACTTCCATCCACAGGAACTAGAACACAGTTCTGGATCAGAACCAGAATGTTTCCATCTGAGAAACATGATGTATTGAACATGTTTGTTGTAATCACATGATCGGTCAGCTGTTTCTTTATCTAGGTAATAAACATGGCTGAAACTCTGAGAATGATTACGTGTCTTCATGTTTCCATCGAACACAACCAAGACCACTGGTTCTGTTCTGATCTTCTAAGTCCAGATTACTTTCCTGTTTACTGCATCCATGTGGAGGGCAGCCTGTAGCGCCACCTGCTGAACACATGAAGCTCCACATGTTTTTATTTAAAGTGAAAATCAACACAAACAGAAACATGAATCTGGCTTGTTTCTATGAACTGCTCGGAAGTGGAGATGCCCTGCTCACACCAAGAGGATGGGGGTCCGGTCCGGTACTAGAAGGTAGACCCGATGAAGAGGACGAACCGGTACTAGAAGGCGGACCTGATGAAGAGGACAACCCGGTACTAGAAGGAGGACCTGATGAAGAGGACGACCCGGTACTAGAAGGTGGACCTGATGAAGAGGACGACCCGGTACTAGAAGGCGGACCTGATGAAGAGGACGACCCGGTACTAGAATGTGGTCCTGATGAAGAGGACGACCCGGTACTAGAAGGTGGATCTGATGAAGAGGACGACCCGGTACTAGAAGGCGGACCTGATGAAGAGGACGACCCGGTACTAGAAGGAGGACCTGATGAAGAGGACGACCCGGTACTAGAAGGTGGACCTGATGAAGAGGACGACCCGGTACTAGAAGGCGGTCCTGATGAAGAGGACGACCCGGTACTAGAAGGAGGACCTGATGAAGAGGACGACCCGGTACTAGAAGGTGGGCCTGATGAAGAGGACGACCCGGTACTAGAAGGCGGACCTGATGAAGAGGACGACCCGGTACTAGAATGTGGTCCTGATGAAGAGGACGACCCGGTACTAGAATGTGGTCCTGATGAAGAGGACGACCCGGTACTAGAAGGCGGACCTGATGAAGAGGACGACCCGGTACTAGAATGTGGTCCTGATGAAGGGGACGACCCGGTACTAGAAGGTGGACCTGATGAAGAGGACGACCCGGTACTAGAATGTGGTCCTGATGAAGAGGACGACCAGGTACTAGAAGGCGGACCTGATGAAGAGGACGACCAGGTACTAGAATGTGGTCCTGATGAAGAGGACGACCCGGTACTAGAAGGCGGACCCGATGAAGAGGACGACCCGGTACTAGAAGGCGGACCCGATGAAGAGGACGACCCGGTACTAGAAGGCGGACCCGATGAAGAGGACGACCCGGTACTAGAAGGTGGACCTGATGAAGAGGACGATCCGGTACTAGAAGGCGGTCCTGATGAAGAGGAAGGGGGTGTATGTCATATCTGGGAAAATGTGGGTTGGTGAGTTTATTGTTTGTGAGTTTAAGCCAGAAAATTGTTGTTTTTTTTTGTTTTTCTACTTTTTATCTTTTCTTCTTCGCATCTTCTGCATGAGTGATGCGACCTGGACCAGACCTGAGTTTGTTCTCCAAACCAACCCCATCAATTTGAGCTGAAACCACGTCTGGTCTAAATTTTATATGAGGAACAAAAACTAATTCATTCATTCATTCATCTTTTATTGTTTTTTTATTTTTCTCAACTTCAGATTCCAGTTCACTCCCCTTCTTCTTCCTCCTCCTCCTCCTCCTCCTCTTCCTCTTCATGTGTTCTACAGTAAACTGAGCAGCGACCTTCATCCTTCCCATTTCACCACTTAGTCTCTCGCAGCCTTTTCCTCACAGTGATAAACTGATCTGGTCTCCTGCTGTTATGTTAAGCTTCCTCACCGCTGGCCTCAGATATCCCTCCCTCCCTCCCTCCCTCACTCCATCCCTCCCTCCCTCCATCCAGATAAATGCTGAGGATGGGCTCCATGCTGGTGTGTTAACCTGCTTCACCGACACCCTCTCATTACAGCCGGTCCTCGCTGCAGGGGGCCGTCACTTCAAAGATGCCCCGTTTTCCTCCCCGTGTCCATGTGGAGAGGACGCCGCTGAGGAGGCATGAAGAGGGCGGGTCAGAGAAGTGACAGAGACCTGGATTCATGTTTTATTTCATCTGCAGGAAACTGCGTAAAAGGTCAGACAATTTTTCAGGTCAGAAACGCAAGCCACACTGGAAGGACAGAGGGACAGCAGAGGGAGGACAGAGGGACAGGAGAGGGAGGACAGAGGGACAGCAGAGGGAGGACAGAGGGACAGGAGAGGGAGGACAGACAGCGATGGGGGGGGCTAAACTGCAGAGCCTGGATGCCATGTTTTTATTACTGCAGCCTCATCTCACCTGTGTGTGTGTGTGTGCGTGCGTGTGCGTGCATGAGGCAAGTCTTTCTATCACCATGCACGTGCTGATTGTGCATGTGGGAAATGCGTGTGCGCTGCTGTGGTTAATGAATCTGAAAGGTCAAACGCCTCTCAGAAGATTAACGAGGTTTCCTGGTTTACGTCTCCAACATGACGGTCATCATCACCACGGAGACGGTCACAAGGACAACTCACAGATGCTGGACCAACAAACACAGTCTGATATTCTGACGCACGCATGTCAGTCATGGCTGTGCACGTTTGATCACATCTTCACGCCTCTGAGCTTCAGATCTCTGAGAATAAATTTCCAGTTTAACCTCGAGTCCTCGTAGCCAATCAGCTCCATCTTCAGTATAACTGTCCTCATCCCTGCTTGTGTGCAACAGTTGTTACCAGACTCCACCAGAGGGCTCCACCAGAGGGTTCCACCAGAGGGTTCCACCAGAGGGCTCCACCAGAGGGTTCAACCAGAGGGTTCCACCAGAGGGCTCCACCAGAGGGCTCCACCAGAGGGTTCAACCAGAGGGCTCCACCAGAGGGTTCCACCAGAGGGCTCCACCAGAGGGTTCCACCAGAGGGCTCCACCAGAGGGTTCCACCAGAGGGTTCAACCAGAGGGCTCCACCAGAGGCTTCCACCAGAGGGCTCCACCAGAGGGCTCCACCAGAGGGCTCCACCAGAGGGTTCAACCAGAGGGCTCCACCAGAGGCTTCCACCAGAGGGCTCCACCAGAGGGCTCCACCAGAGGGCTCCACCAGAGGGTTCAACCAGAGGCTTCCACTAGAGGGTTCAACCAGAGGGCCCCACCAGAGGCTTCCACCAGAGGGCTCCACCAGAGGGTTCCACCAGAGGGCTCCACCAGAGGCTTCCACCAGAGGGTTCAACCAGAGGGCCCCACCAGAGGCTTCCACCAGAGGGCTCCACCAGAGGGTTCCACCAGAGGGTTGCACCAGAGGGCTCCACCAGAGGCTTCCACCAGAGGGTTCCACCAGAGGGTTCAACACCACAGAACCTGGACCAGAACTGATCTCACTGAACCACAGGACCTGGTCCACAACTGAGCTCAATGAACCACAGGACCTGGACCAGAACTGAGCTCACTGAAACACAGGACCTGGTCCACAACTGAGTTCAATGAACCACAGGACCTGGACCAGAACTGAGCTCACTGAACCACAGGACCTGAACCAGAACTGATCTCAGTGAACCACAGGACCTGGTCCACAGCTGAGCTCAATGAACCACAGGACCTGGACCAGAACTGAGCTCACTGAAACACAGGACCTGGTCCACAACTGAGTTCAATGAACCACAGGACCTGGACCAGAACTGAGCTCACTGAACCACAGGACCTGGACCAGAACTGATCTCACTGAACCACAGGACCTGGACCAGAACTGAGCTCACTGAACCACAGGACCTGAACCAGAACGGATCTCAGTGAACCACAGGACCTGGACCAGAACTGAGCTCACTGAACCACAGGACCTGGACCAGAACTGACCTTGGAGATGAGAGCGTCACGTGATCCAAACATGAAGAAGCATCATGTGGTCTGACCGTAGTCGTGCTGGCTGACACAAAACGCTCAAACACAGAAACACTGAAAAAGTTCAGGGTCAAGGCAGCTCCCCATTGGAGCTGGGATGTTACATAACAGTGTTAGAAAACGTATGGAAGAAGGTCCACATTGCCTCTGGGTCTATGAGAAGAGGCGGACACGGGATGTAATGGTGCAGAAAGACACGACCAGGAACCGTGAGGAGAACTTGTCGGATCACACAAGGCTACGCATGGCTGTCGGACATGAAAAGCACATTAAAGATGTAGTGGGAAGGCTGGCCCACCTCGGACGGAGACAGCGAGGAGCAGGAGGCTCTGGGGAGGGAGGGCAGCTCGGTGTCGAGGGCCACACATGTAGGCATTAAAGGGAATAAAGGCAAACAACATCTAACGGAAACAGGCTGCTGTCTTTTACATATATATATGTATATATACATACATATATATATGTATATATACACATACATATATATATATATATATATATATATATATACATATATATATATACATGCACACACATACATATATATATATATATATATGTGTGTGTGTGTGTGTGTATTGTCCGGGTTCTCCGGCTTCCCCCCACCGTCCAAAGACATGCATGTTAGGTTAACTGGTCTGGACTGAGTGTGAATGGCTGTTTGTCTCTGCGTTGGCCCTGCGATGGACTGGTGACCTGTCCAGGTGTACCTGCCTCTCACCTGATAAATGCTGGGTTGGGCTTCCCTGCGACCCGTAATAGACAAGCAGTGGGATAATGAATGAATGAATCACCATCACCATTCGTGACTATGCCTGAAATCTTCCAGTTCTTTTACTGTATTGTATCAACAGAATGAAACAATGCTTATGTAGGTTTTTCCTTACATTTTTTTTACATTAGATGTCCACTTTACCTGTAAGAATTAATATTTAATAAAATTAAAAAATATATCTCATTTGTGTTCTCCTTTTCCTGGTCAGTGCCCCTGCCTGGCCCCTGTCTAAACTTTCTGCACAGCTGAAGCATAAATCCTTTCTAACACCAGCCAGCTACTGTGTTATAGAAGGTCCTGCTCTGATTCTGGTCATAACTTCTCTCATCACATTCAGGCCCTGATTGATCAGACCTGAGTCTCCAACATCTGCACAACAGCAACGGGGGTAAATATGTGCCTCTGATTTCCTTCCTCCTTCTCAGCTGAAACAAACACAACAAGATAGAAAAGTAGGATTCAAACTAGGAGAGGGAGGAGGAAGAAGCTGCAGCGCTGAAAGAGACGACCAGAACAGAAACGTATGTGCAAAACTACGTGAAAAGTTGTTTTAAAAGTGTGGGAAAAGTTCAGGTGTTGAACCCTTGAAAAGTGCAAAAGCATGGACAATGTAAAAGTGTGGACGATGTAAAGACATGGACGATATAAAAGCGTGGACGATGTAAAGACATAGACGATGTAAAGACATGGACGATGTAAAAGTGTGGACGATGTAAAGACATGGACGATGTAAAAGCGTGGACGATGCAAAAGCGTGGACGATGTCAAAGTGTGGACGATGTAAAGACATGGACGATATAAAAGCGTGGACGATGTAAAGACATAGACGATGTAAAGACATGGACGATGTAAAAGCGTGGACGATGTAAAGACATAGACGATGTAAAGACATGGACGATGTAAAAGTGTGGACGATGTAAAGACATGGACGATATAAAAGCGTGGACGATGTAAAGACATAGACGATGTAAAGACATGGACGATGTAAAAGTGTGGACGATGTAAAGACATGGACGATATAAAAGCGTGGACGATGTAAAGACATAGACGATGTAAAGACATGGACGATGTAAAAGTGTGGACGATGTAAAGACATGGACGATGTAAAAGCGTGGACGATGCAAAAGCGTGGACGATGTCAAAGTGTGGACGATGTAAAACTGTGGACGATTTAACGATATGGACGATGTAAAAGCGTGGACAATGTAAAAGCGTGGACGATTTACAGACATGGACGATGTAAAGACATGGACGATGGAAAAGCATGGACGATGTAAAGACATGGACGATGTAAAAGCGTAGACGAGGTGAAAGAGTGGACGATGTAAAGACATGGACGATGTAAAAGCGTGGACAATGTAAAAGAGTGGACGATTTAAAGATATGGACGATATAAAAGCGTGGACGATGCAAAAGCGTGGACGATGTAAAGACATAGACGATGTAAAGACATGGACGATGTAAAAGTGTGGACGATGTAAAGACATGGACGATGTAAAAGCGTGGACGATGCAAAAGCGTGGACGATGTCAAAGTGTGGACGATGTAAAACTGTGGACGATTTAACGATATGGACGATGTAAAAGCGTGGACAATGTAAAAGCGTGGACGATGTACAGACATGGACGATGTAAAGACATGGACGATGGAAAAGCATGGACGATGTACAGACATGGACGATGTAAAAGCGTAGACGAGGTGAAAGAGTGGACGATGTAAAGACATGGACGATATAAAAGCGTGGACAATGTAAAAGAGTGGACGATGTAAAAGCGTGGACACTGTAAAAGCGTGGACGATGTAAAAGCGTGGACGATGTAAACACATGGACGATGTAAAAGTGTGGACGATGTAAAGACATGGACGATGTAAAAGCGTGGACAATGTAAAAGTGTGGACGATTTAAAGATATGTACGATGTAAAAGCGTGGACAATGTCAATAAGTGGACGATGTTAAACTGTGGACGATTTAAAGATATGGACGATGTAAAAGCGTGGACAATGTAAAAGCGTGGACGATGTAAAGACATGGACGATGTAAAGACATGCACGATGTAAAAGCGTGGACGATGTAAAGACATGGACGATGTAAAAGCGTGGACGATGTAAAGACATGGACGATAAAAAAGCGTGGACAATGTAAAGACATAGATGATGTAAAGACATGGACGATGTAAAAGCGTGGACGATGCAAAAGCATGGACGATGTAAAAGCGTGGACACTGTAAAAGCGTGGACGATGTAAAAGCGTGGACGATGTAAAAGCTTGGACAACGTAAAAGCGTGGACAATGTAAAAGCATGGACGATGTAAAGACATGGACGATGTAAAAGCGTGGACGATGTAAAGACATGGACGATGTAAAAGCGTAGACGATGTAAAGACGTGGACGATGTAAAAGCGCGGACAATGTAAAAAGCGTGGACCATATAAAGACATGGACGATGTACAGACATGGACGATGTAAAGACATGGACGATGGAAAAGTATGGACAATGTAAAGACATGGACGATGTAAAAGCGTAGACGAGGTGAAAGAGTGGACGATGTAAAGACATGGACGATGTAAAAGCGTGGACAATGTAAAAGAGTGGACGATGTAAAAGCGTGGACACTGTAAAAGCGTGGACGATGTAAAAGCGTGGACGATGTAAACACATGGACGATGTAAAAGTGTGGACGTTGTAAAGACATGGACAATGTAAAAGCGTGGACGATGTAAAAGTGTGGATGATTTAAAGATATGGACGATGTAAAAGCGTGGACAATATCAATACGTGGACGATGTTAAACTGTGGACGATTTAAAGATATGGACGATGTAAAAGCTTGGACAACGTAAAAGCGTGGACGATGTAAAGACATGGACGATGTAAAGACATGGACGATGTAAAAGCGTGGACGATGTAAAAGCGTGGACAATGTAAAGACATAGATGATGTAAAGACATGGACGATGCAAAAGCATGGACGATGTCAAAGCGTGGACGATGTAAAACTGTGGACGATTTAAAGATATGGACGATGTAAAAGCTTGGACAACGTAAAAGCGTGGACAATGTAAAAGCATGGACGATGTAAAGACATGGACGATGTAAAAGCGTGGACGATGTAAAGACATGGACGATGTAAAAGCGTAGACGATGGAAAAGCGTGGACGATGTAAAGACGTGGACGATGTAAAAGCGCGGACAATGTAAAAAGCGTGGACGATATAAAGACATGGACGATGTACAGACATGGATGATGTAAAGACATGGACGATGGAAAAGTATGGACGATGTAAAGACATGGACGATGTAAAAGCGTAGACGAGGTGAAAGAGTGGACGATGTAAAGACATGGACGATGTAAAAGCGCGGACAATGTAAAAAGCGTGGACGATATAAAGACATGGACGATGTACAGACATGGATGATGTAAAGACATGGACGATGGAAAAGTATGGACGATGTAAAGACATGGACGATGTAAAAGCGTAGACGAGGTGAAAGAGTGGACGATGTAAAGACATGGACGATGTAAAAGCGTGGACAATGTAAAAGAGTGGACGATGTAAAAGCGTGGACACTGTAAAAGCGTGGACGATGTAAAAGCGTGGACGATGTAAACACATGGACGATGTAAAAGTGTGGACGATGTAAAGACATGGACGATGTAAAGACATGGACGATGTAAAAGCGTGGACGATGTAAAAGTGTGGACGATTTAAAGATATGGACGATGTAAAAGCGTGGACAATGTCAATACGTGGACGATGTTAAACTGTGGACGATTTAAAGATATGGACGATGTAAAAGCGTGGACAATGTAAAAGCGTGGACGATGTAAAGACATGGACGATGTAAAGACATGGACGATAAAAAAGCGTGGACAATGTAAAGACATAGATGATGTAAAGACATGGACGATGTAAAAGCGTGGACGATGCAAAAGCATGGACGAAGTCAAAGCGTGGACGATGTAAAACTGTGGACGATTTAAAGATATGGACGATGTAAAAGCTTGGACAACGTAAAAGCGTGGACAATGTAAAAGCATGGACGATGTAAAGACATGGACGATGTAAAAGCGTGGACGATGTAAAGACATGGACGATGTAAAAGCGTAGACGATGTAAAGACGTGGACGATGTAAAAGCGCGGACAATGTAAAAAGCGTGGACGATATAAAGACATGGACGATGTACAGACATGGACGATGTAAAGACATGGACGATGGAAAAGTATGGACAATGTAAAGACATGGACGATGTAAAAGCGTAGACGAGGTGAAAGAGTGGACGATGTAAAGACATGGACGATGTAAAAGCGTGGACAATGTAAAAGAGTGGACGATGTAAAAGCGTGGACACTGTAAAAGCGTGGACGATGTAAAAGCGTGGACGATGTAAACACATGGACGATGTAAAAGTGTGGACGTTGTAAAGACATGGACAATGTAAAAGCGTGGACGATGTAAAAGTGTGGATGATTTAAAGATATGGACGATGTAAAAGCGTGGACAATATCAATACGTGGACGATGTTAAACTGTGGACTATTTAAAGATATGGACGATGTAAAAGCTTGGACAATGTAAAAGCGTGGACGATGTAAAGACATGGACGATGTAAAGACATGGACGATGTAAAAGCGTGGACGATGTAAAAGCGTGGACGATGTAAAGACATAGATGATGTAAAGACATGGACGATGCAAAAGCATGGACGATGTCAAAGCGTGGACGATGTAAAACTGTGGACGATTTAAAGATATGGACGATG
The DNA here is from genome assembly GCF_017639745.1 of Melanotaenia boesemani. NCBI lineage: Eukaryota > Metazoa > Chordata > Actinopteri > Atheriniformes > Melanotaeniidae > Melanotaenia > Melanotaenia boesemani. The sequence continues at coordinate 33,909,657 of NC_055698.1, read as the reverse complement.
TAAAAGCTTGGACAACGTAAAAGCGTGGACAATGTAAAAGCATGGACGATGTAAAGACATGGACGATGTAAAAGCGTGGACGATGTAAAGACATGGACGATGTAAAAGCGTAGACGATGGAAAAGCGTGGACGATGTAAAAGCGCGGACAATGTAAAAAGCGTGGACGATATAAAGACATGGACGATGTACAGACATGGATGATGTAAAGACATGGACGATGGAAAAGTATGGACGATGTAAAGACATGGACGATGTAAAAGCGTAGACGAGGTGAAAGAGTGGACGATGTAAAGACATGGACGATGTAAAAGCGCGGACAATGTAAAAGAGTGGACGATGTAAAAGCGTGGACACTGTAAAAGCGTGGACGATGTAAAAGCGTGGACGATGTAAACACATGGACGATGTAAAAGTGTGGACGATGTAAAGACATGGACGATGTAAAGACATGGACGATGTAAAAGCGTGGACGATGTAAAAGTGTGGACGATTTAAAGATATGGACGATGTAAAAGCGTGGACAATGTCAATACGTGGACGATGTTAAACTGTGGACGATTTAAAGATATGGACGATGTAAAAGCGTGGACAATGTAAAAGCGTGGACGATGTAAAGACATGGACGATGTAAAGACATGGACGATGTAAAGACATGGACGATGTAAAAGCGTGGACGATGTAAAGACATGGACGATGTAAAAGCGTGGACGATGTAAAGACATGGACGATGTAAAAGCGTGGACAATGTAAAGACATAGATGATGTAAAGACATGGACGATGTAAAAGCGTGGACGATACAAAAGCATGGACGATGTCAAAACGTGGAAGATGTAAAACTGTGGACGATTTAAAGATATGGACGATGTAAAAGCTTGGACAACGTAAAAGCGTGGACAATGTAAAAGCATGGACGATGTAAAGACATGGACGATGTAAAAGCGTGGACGATGTAAAGACATGGACGATGTACAGACATGGATGATGTAAAGACATGGACGATGGAAAAGTATGGACGATGTAAAGACATGGACGATGTAAAAGCGTAGACGAGGTGAAAGAGTGGACGATGTAAAGACATGGACGATGTAAAAGCGTGGACAATGTAAAAGAGTGGACGATGTAAAAGCGTGGACACTGTAAAAGCGTGGACGATGTAAAAGCGTGGACGATGTAAACACATGGACGATGTAAAAGTGTGGACGATGTAAAGACATGGACGATGTAAAGACATGGACGATGTAAAAGCGTGGACGATGTAAAAGTGTGGACGATTTAAAGATATGGACGATGTAAAAGCGTGGACAATGTCAATACGTGGACGATGTTAAACTGTGGACGATTTAAAGATATGGACGATGTAAAAGCGTGGACAATGTAAAAGCGTGGACGATGTAAAGACATGGACGATGTAAAGACATGGACGATGTAAAGACATGGACGATAAAAAAGCGTGGACAATGTAAAGACATAGATGATGTAAAGACATGGACGATGTAAAAGCGTGGACGATGCAAAAGCATGGACGAAGTCAAAGCGTGGACGATGTAAAACTGTGGACGATTTAAAGATATGGACGATGTAAAAGCTTGGACAACGTAAAAGCGTGGACAATGTAAAAGCGTAGACGATGTAAAGACATGGACGATGTAAAAGCGTGGACGATGTAAAGACATGGACGATGTAAAAGCGTAGACGATGTAAAGACGTGGACGATGTAAAAGCGCGGACAATGTAAAAAGCGTGGACGATATAAAGACATGGACGATGTACAGACATGGACGATGTAAAGACATGGACGATGGAAAAGTATGGACAATGTAAAGACATGGACGATGTAAAAGCGTAGACGAGGTGAAAGAGTGGACGATGTAAAGACATGGACGATGTAAAAGCGTGGACAATGTAAAAGCGTGGACAATGTAAAGACATAGATGATGTAAAGACATGGACGATGCAAAAGCATGGACGATGTCAAAGCGTGGACGATGTAAAACTGTGGACGATTTAAAGATATGGACGATGTAAAAGCTTGGACAACGTAAAAGCGTGGACAATGTAAAAGCATGGACGATGTAAAGACATGGACGATGTAAAAGCGTGGACGATGTAAAGACATGGACGATGTAAAAGCGTAGACGATGGAAAAGCGTGGACGATGTAAAAGCGCGGACAATGTAAAAAGCGTGGACGATATAAAGACATGGACGATGTACAGACATGGATGATGTAAAGACATGGACGATGGAAAAGTATGGACGATGTAAAGACATGGACGATGTAAAAGCGTAGACGAGGTGAAAGAGTGGACGATGTAAAGACATGGACGATGTAAAAGCGTGGACAATGTAAAAGAGTGGACGATGTAAAAGCGTGGACGATGTAAAAGCGTGGACGATGTAAACACATGGACGATGTAAAAGTGTGGACGATGTAAAGACATGGACGATGTAAAGACATGGACGATGTAAAAAGCGTGGACGATGTAAAAGTGTGGACGATTTAAAGATATGGACGATGTAAAAGCGTGGACAATGTCAATACGTGGACGATGTTAAACTGTGGACGATTTAAAGATATGGACGATGTAAAAGCGTGGACAATGTAAAAGCGTGGACGATGTAAAGACATGGACGATGTAAAGACATGGACGATGTAAAGACATGGACGATGTAAAAGCGTGGACGATGTAAAGACATGGACGATGTAAAAGCGTGGACGATGTAAAGACATGGACGATGTAAAAGCGTGGACAATGTAAAGACATAGATGATGTAAAGACATGGACGATGTAAAAGCGTGGACGATACAAAAGCATGGACGATGTCAAAACGTGGAAGATGTAAAACTGTGGACGATTTAAAGATATGGACGATGTAAAAGCTTGGACAACGTAAAAGCGTGGACAATGTAAAAGCATGGACGATGTAAAGACATGGACGATGTAAAAGCGTGGACGATGTAAAGACATGGACGATGTACAGACATGGATGATGTAAAGACATGGACGATGGAAAAGTATGGACGATGTAAAGACATGGACGATGTAAAAGCGTAGACGAGGTGAAAGAGTGGACGATGTAAAGACATGGACGATGTAAAAGCGTGGACAATGTAAAAGAGTGGACGATGTAAAAGCGTGGACACTGTAAAAGCGTGGACGATGTAAAAGCGTGGACGATGTAAACACATGGACGATGTAAAAGTGTGGACGATGTAAAGACATGGACGATGTAAAGACATGGACGATGTAAAAGCGTGGACGATGTAAAACTGTGGACGATTTAAAGATATGGACGATGTAAAAGCTTGGACAACGTAAAAGCGTGGACAATGTAAAAGCGTGGACGATGTAAAGACATGGACGATGTAAAAGCGTGGACGATGTAAAGACATGGACGATGTAAAAGCGTAGATGATGTAAAGACGTGGACGATGTAAAAGCGCGGACAATGTAAAAAGCGTGGACGATATAAAGACATGGACGATGTACAGACATGGACGATGTAAAGACATGGACGATGGAAAAGTATGGACAATGTAAAGACATGGACGATGTAAAAGCGTAGACGAGGTGAAAGAGTGGACGATGTAAAGACATGGACGATGTAAAAGCGTGGACAATGTAAAAGAGTGGACGATGTAAAAGCGTGGACGATGTA